>NC_090447.1:650845197-651147883 GCF_031143425.1 Pleurodeles waltl
CAGGACAACACACAAGAGTGGACATTGCAAATACAAGCACCACACTTCATCACACAGGCACTCACACAAACACCATCCAGATACAGACACACCAACATTCACTGCCTCCACTGTGGTCCCCTTTTCCTCCTCGTCCACCTCCCTCCTAGTTGCGTCTACACTCACACCTGCATGCACTACATACTCATCCACTACCCCCATCACCAGGACACCTAACAGCACACGTCCCTCACTGGTAGTCACCACCCCCACTTCCATGCACACGTCCCCTTTGTCCCCTCCAAACTGTGTCTGTGCCCCCTCCTCCCAAAGTACACAAACGCAAGCACTCAGACACCCAACAGCCATCCACCTCACAACAGCATCCAGCCCATGCACCTACACCCAAACACAGCAGACAGACACCTCCTACAACTACTCCCTCTTCTTCCACTCCCAAACCATCTCCCTCTTCCCGCCCCAATGTCCCTAAGAAGTTTTCCTCTCCACCATTGACCTCTTACCTAGCCCTCCATCCCGTCCCTCACGTCAGGCCAGGGTGGTCAAAACCCAGGCAAACACCTCAGCCACCCAGTCCAGGGGCACAGTAGTGTCCACAGCTACACCAGATGAGAGAGGATCCCGGGCACCAGGCAGCCACACTGATAGGGTGCCTGCACCAAGTGCTGCAAGGAAGGGCAAGGAAGCATCCCCAGCTACTGCAGGGAAGAACAAGGAGGAACCCCCAGCTGCAAAAAGGAAGGGCAGGGAGCAATCCCCGGCTGCTGCCAAAAGGAGCAAGGAGCCACCCACAACTGCTGGCAGGAAGGGCAAGGGGCCTGCACCTGCAGGCACAAAAGTCAAGAGGCCTGGTGCTGGTACTCAGTTGGAGCCCCCACCATCAACCATGATGGTTCAGCCATCTGAGGCTGCAGGGGAAGGGCTGTAGTCTCACCCCACCACTGCCAGCACCGCCACCAGCACCACTGGCAGCAGCAGCAGCCCCAGTGGGCTGCCGTCCGAGGCTGCATGGGAATGGCTGGAGCCTCCCCACACCACCACCAGCACTGCCAGCAGCACCACTGGCAGCAGCCCCGGTAGAGCAAGCATCCGAGGCTGCAGGGGAAGGGCTGGACCCTCCCCCCACCACTGCCAGCACCGTCACCAGCACCACTAGCAGAAGCAGCAACCCCAGGGGGCAGCCGTCCGAGGCTGCAGGGGAAGGGCTGAAGCCTTCCCCCACCACTGCCAGCACTGCCACCAGCACCACCACTGCCACCACAGAGCAGCCCTCACTGCCGGCAGACAGTATGTAGTCCTGCGTACATTGGCTGTAGTACGTCCTGGCCCCAGCAAATCCTGTGGGTCTGACACCCAGGTAAGGGACTGTGACCTTGCACTACCCAAGATCTGCATCACAGGGCATGTTGCCCCCTCTAGAACCAGTGGAGATGCCATCCACTCACCCCATCCTTCCCAGGATGAAGCTCACTGGGCACAATGCCCCCTCCAGAACCAGTGGAAGAAGCCATCCATTCATCCTATCCTTCCCAGGATGAAGCTCACTGGGCACAATGCCCCCCCCAGAACCAGTGGAAGAAGCCAACCACTCACCCCATCCTTTCCAGGATGAAGATCACTGGGCACAATGCCCCCTCCAGAACCAGTGGGCAAATCACCCACTTGAGAGACTATGGCCTTGCACTCCCCAGGACCAAGCAGTGGGCAAATCACCCACTTGAGAGACTGTGGCCTTGCACTCCCCAGGACCAAGCAGTGGGCAAACCACCCACTTGAGAGATTGTGGTCTTGCACTCCCCAGGACTAAGCAGTGGGCAAATCACCCACTTGAGAGTCCGTGGCCTTGCACTCCCCAGGACCAAGCAGTGGGCAAATCACCCACTTGAGAGACTGTGGCCTTGCACTCCCCAGGACCAAGCACAGGGCATGTTGGCCCCTCCAGGACCAGTGACGTTGTACCATCTTCTGGCTGAGGTGCCTCCCAATTCCCCATCCCCCTGAAGTGCCTGTCTATTTTCAATCTGATGCCCCTGGAGTGTTCTCTCCGTGTTGTTGCAGGGGTGAGGTTGAGCCTTGGACTTTGTGATGTGGCCCTGTGGCCTACAGACATTGAGGACTGGGCAGTGTCCCTTGCATTGTAAATATGTATATACTTATACTTATACTTTGATTTGGATGCACGTATTTCACCTATATTTATCTTATTACACTATAGTAGTTGTCCTTGCATTATTCCTGTGGGGTACGGGGTGTATATGTTATGTTACTGCAGCTGGTTGTGTGTATGGTGTTGTGGGTGGGGGTGTTGCCTGTTGAGTGTGTGTGTCACTCTCTTTTTCCTCCCACCCTCCCCTGTGTTCTAGGAGCCAGTACTCACCGTGGTCGTCTTCGTCGACATTGGTGTTCGTAATGGAGCAGAAGGTAGAAGAGCATGGGGAAGACATGCAGCTCGGCCTCCATGGCGGCGTGGTTCTTCCTTGAGTCTCCAGAGGTGAGTCATTTCCCTTCTGTGCAGGGTTTCCGCCAGGCTTTTAATGTAATTGGTAATGACCTGGGAAAGGTGGCGGATAGGTGTGTCATTTTACTGTGGGTGGTACATTGTCTTCCGTCTGGCTGTTGGCGGTTACCGCAATGGTGCCTCTTGGTTTCGCCCTGGCGGTCGGTGTGTTGAAGTGGCTGTCTGTCTGAGCAGTTTCCGCCATTGTCATAATTTCATATTTATTACCGCTGGCCTGTTGGCAGTATTACCGCAGCTTTATCACCGACCGCCAGGGTTGTAATGAGGGCCATAGTCCTGTGACTTTAGATGTACACTGCATTTCACCACGGCAATTTTTTCAGGCAGTTGGATCGCATACAATAACTCCTTTATTCTCTCACCATTTCTCACTGGTGACCCGGTAGAGGTCAGGAAACCTCTCTGTGACCACAATTGACCAAAATCATGAACTATTCTGAATCCGTATTGGCCATCTGTACAGTAGAGATAGTAACTCTCAATCGAGCAGAAACATGGCATGCCCTAGTAAGAGCAACCAATTCCGCTACTTGAGCAGAATATACTCCTCGAAGCCCGAAAGCCTCTAAGGTGCTTGTAATTGTGCACACTGCATATGCTGCTCTCAGTGTCCCTGTACTGTCTCTAAGACAAGAACCATCATCAAAATTAATTTGGTCATTTTCTTCCAATCGGGTATCCCTAATATCAGGTCTCGGTTTCGTGCACAACTCAGTTACTTCGAGACAATCATGTTCAACATCTTCCTCTTTCTCAATTTCAGTAGTATAACTAGGAAGTAATGTTGCCGGGTTCAGCACTGTACATCTTTTTAGTGTCACATTTGGAGCACCCAGAATGCTCGTCTCATATCTCGTCAGTCTGGCACCAGACAAGTATTGAGTTTTCGTCCTTGTCAGTAATATCTCAATTGAGTGAGGGACCATTACAGTCAGGGGATATCCGATCACTACTCCTTCACACTGTGAAAGACTCTGACCAACTGCGGCAACAGATCGAAAACAACCTGGTAAGGCTGCTGCAACTAGGACCAAGGTAGCTGAAAAATATGCTACTGAGTGATGAGCACCTCCACGGACCTGCGCCTAGACAGACAATGAACATGCATCACGCGCATGACAAAACAATGTGAATGGCTTTGTGAAGTGAGGCATACCCAACGCTGGAGCTCTGCACAAACTCTCTCTCAATTCAGTGAACGCTTTCATCTGATCTTCATCTAATGCTATGGGGTCTATGACATCTTTATGAATTAGCTTCTGCAATGGTTTTGAGATTCCTGCAAATTCGGAATCCATTGGCGACAATACCCACCATTCCCAGAAACATCCTAACATCTCTCTGTGAAGTCGGGGGATTCATCTGCAATATCATTGTGATTCTCTCGCTGTAAATTTTCGGCTACCCTTCCTCAGTCTGGTGACTCAAGTACTTCACTACTTTCTGACAGTACTGCAACTTCAGTGGTGACACCTTATGACCAAACTTTCCCAAATGATTCAATAGGGCAATCGAGTCATACTTACAATCGTCCCTTGTCCTTGATGCGATCAACAAATCATCAATATACTCTACCAGAGCTGATTGAAAAGATAATTCTAATGATTCCAAATTACTTTTCAAGATCTGATTAAACAAGGACTGTGACTCTGTGTACCCTTGAGGAAGTCTACACCAGTAGTAGACACAATCTAGGAATTTGAAACTCAATAAATCGACCTGCCTCATGAAGAGGCACAGAAAAGAACGCTTGTGACAAATCAACCATTGTGAACCATTCTGCATTGCATGGAATCTGAAACGTTATTACAGCTGGGTTGGGCACCACAGTTCAACATTTGACCACAATTTAATTTATTTTTCTCAAATCCTGAACAATTCGGACTTTACCTCATGGCTTCTTCAACCCCATTATCGGTGAATTACATGGGCTGCTCAACACTTCTTTCAAAAACCCCTGTTTCACAAAATCTGCAATTATCTGAGCCACCTTCATCAGTACCTCTTTGAGTTATATTATACCTGGTTAGCTGCGAAACCTCTGCATTCGGCTTTAATGTAACCTTAATCCTTTGATTAAACCCACTTCTTTTCCTGTCAAGTCCCACACATTTTCTTGCACTGTTCCCTGCACTTTAGAATGCAATTCTTTTACTGTGAACATCAGGAAAAACTCAACCCAGGGGTACTCCACACATGTAGTCTCATACTCTGGTTCTGGTGCTGGATCTTCCTCATCATCGCTAATTATCTGGATCTCAATTTCATCAGTTGAACAAGTTATCAGACACCTGGTCTTACACAACAAGACCCTTCCCAGTAGAGATAATGGACTTGAGTCTCAAACTAAGAACTTATGCAGTCCCTGGAAATTGCCAATCCCAGCTTGCACTGGATCTTTAATTGGGTTTGTCAAATACTGATTCGCTACCCCTACAACCTGAACTGTTTGACATGAAAGGGGCAAATTCAGAACTTCTGCACTTCTTACTGTAGAGCGTGTAGCTCCTGTGTCCACCAAAAATGAGACTTCACCTTCTCTCTCACATAGGGCCCCCTCTGATCCACTTCTAAGGAGGCTGCAAGCACACATGGCATTCACCCAATAACCAATTCATTCATTCTCACTGTGTAAGGGGAATTGGTGTACTGCATTACTACTTCTGTCTTGTCTTTGATCTGTGACCTGTTGAGTAAGCATCATCTGTTGCATGCTCCATCGGGGTTTAAGGTATCTGCATTTGCTGTCTAGGTACCATGGTGACCTGCTGCTGCATCGGCTTCAACAGTGACATTTGCGCACGGAGCATTTGTACTTGTTGCATGGGCTGAAAATTCTGCATTTCATTCCCATTATTCTGGAAGTTTGGATTAGAACACCTTGATCTCAGTCCTCTCATAGTCTGAAATGCATTGACATCACTATTTTGCTGAACAACACCCTCCTGCACCATGGTCAGACACTCCCACTTTGTCAGAGTCACCAGATCCTCGGGGTCTGTGCAAGCTCCCAACACTTTCAGCACAAGACAGCTCCAATACTCTGATTAGAATTGTCACAGAGTCTAAGAGAGTCCAAGTGGGGAAAAGGGGAATTAGGAAGGGAACAGCTGGGAAGGAGACCTGTAGAAAGCAAAAGGTTAAAACACACAATATCAAGATTATATCATGTGAATCTATACTAGGCTATGACCCTAAGCATTGTCATTCCGACAAAACATGGACAACCTAAGCAATAGACTTAAAATGACTAGGCTTCAAGATGACTGGATACCTGTGAGGAAATCAAGAAAGGTTAAATGCAACTTTCAAATTCAAGTACTTTCCTTTGCATGAGAATCAGGAAACAATCTGAATGATTTCTAAACCATCATATGAATCATGTTTGATAAAACATATTAGGAGCACACAACATTACATCTAGAACTCTGCCCTTTTTTGTTCTCTTAAATTGCCGGAACATGAATTGCACACATTGCAGATTTTCACATAGGTAGTAAATATCATAGAATGATTGTGCACCATGAATAACACAAGTTAGACTCAAGAAATAAATCACGCAACTTGTCAACTCGAAAACCACCAAGTAAATGCCTTAGAATGGTAGCGCATAATGAATAACATGAATTAAGCACGAAAAAAGAATCGTGCGTCTTGCCGATTCAAATGCCACCATGTAAACTGCCAAGGAATGGTAGCGCACAATGAATATCAAGGGTTAAAGCACAAGAAAACGAATTGTGTGTCTTGCCGATTCGAATGTGACCATGTAACTGCCAAGGAATGGTAGCGCACAATGAATAACATGAATTAAGCATGAGAATAGAATTGCGCGTCTTGCCGATTCGAATGCCACCATGTAACTGCCAAGGAATGGTAGCGCACAATGAATTACATGAATTAAGCACGAGAAAAGAATTGCGCGTCTTGCCGTTTCGAATGCCACCATGTAACTGCCAAGGAATGGTAGCGCACAATGAATATCAAGGGTTAAAGCACAAGAAAACGAATCGCGCCTCTTGCTGATTCGAATGCCACCATGTAACTGCCAAGGAATGGTAGTGCACAATGAACAACAAGGGTTAAAGCACAAGAAAACGAATCGCGCGTCTTGCCGATTCGAATGCCACCATGTAACTGCCAAGGAATGGTAGCGCACAAGGAATAACATGAATTAAGCACGAGAAAAGAATCACACGTCTTGCCGATTCGAATGCCACCATGTAACTGCCAAGGAATGGTAGCGCACAATGAATAACATGAAATAAGCACGGAGAAAGAATTGCGCGTCTTGCCAATTTGAGTATCCGCATGCCAATGCCACAAAACGACCAAGCACACATTCACACGCACAAGAGTAGAATTGTTTATCATGCAAAGATTAGGCCCAAGAACTAGATCATCCTCGATAACGGGGTCGGGGCCCAGCCCGACCTCAGTCTTACCGCCCTGATCAAGGATCACCAATGTAAATGAAGGGCAGCGGCCTGAAAGATCAAAGAAGGCCACCGGAACAGGAGTTCAGGAAGTTGCTGCTGCTCTGCACCGGGACCTCTGAATAGTGAGCACGTGGAGCTGGGATGGCTCCCTTATATAGAGTCTTGGCCCAGTCCACAAACCACACCCAGGCATGCTGCAGAGAAAACTTCTAGAAAGCCCTGGAAGGGGACCACACCCGGACACAGTCTGAAAGCCTGGAGCAGTGCATCACATGTGAACAGTATTTATATGCATGCTGAACATAAGTCTTCAAGATTAAACTCTGCAATGCAAAAGGTTAAACAACATCATATCAGCACAATGCATAAATTATGTTAGCTTGAAATTGCTAGGTTTGTGCATTCTAGTCACCCACAGAGCGCGCACTGCCCTGATGTTGGCACGCTTCCAGTGTCCCACGGCCCTGCAGATGTGACACAGCAATAACTTCTTCATTCCCTGCACATCACCCTGCACCACTTCGGTGTTCAAATCCGGACCACAAATCATATTGCCTCTGCGACCTCTACCTCTCATTTGAGGCTGGAACATGACATTTCCCTGCTGCTGTGGTATCTGTTGCACAAAAGTCCCTTGCACTCCTGTTTGAGCTGCCTTAATCTGCATCACCATCGCCTTATCTTTCAACTTTTTCTGCTTCAACTCAATCTCGTCACTACAGTATTTCGCATACTGCAACACCTCATCAATCAGCTTCGCTTGCCAGCAAATCGAATGACTTTCAATCATCTGACCTATCTCAAGTCTCAGTCCCTCCACAAACCTAAACATGAAATGCAGCATGTCTTTTGGCTTGATCGCTTCCTTGCCACTGTACTCCTTGAATGCCTTCAACAACCTTTCATAATCAGCATGTATCGACTCCTTCCCCTCCTGCACTGTCCTGTCAATTCTCTGCCAATCAATAGTCTTGGGCAAAATCCTCGTCTTCAGGAACTCTTTATAGTAATGTGTCATTACCTCAGGTGATTGTGCACCCGTATTCTTATCCCTCTCTGGTTCACTTGTCGGCCAGTCCACAGCTCTCTTACATTCGACCCACACATCCGCTGGAACCACTATCTCCAATAATGTATTCAAATCTTCCCACAAACATTTCGAGAGCTTCACCAATCTGTCTGTCTGCTGGGTACCATTCTACCTGGCTTTTCCCTCAGCTTTCGATAATCATGACAGAATATCACTCCTATGCCAAGGAACGTGAATAAACTGTCCCCTTGGAATCTCATTCATCAGTAAAATCTTCACTGGATCCTTGCCCTGTTGTAAATTCTCAGTCACCTCTACAGAATCTCATTTCCTTTTATCCTTCTTCTTGGCCCATCGGCCTTTCCACTTTTCTAATGCTCCCCAAAACTGAGCACTCTGCAGTAATTCCTTGAGGTGCGCCTTCATTTCAGCTGACCTCAAATGTTCAAAATCCTTTGCCTCAAAATCCAATCTGTAGCTTCTTTTCAGATGCTTCATTTTCTCAATTTCTATTTCATGTTTCTCTGCCAAGTCTGCTAATCTCTGATATACCTTGCTCACTTCTCTTGTGATTCTCGGGCATAAGTATCTCAACTCTGCCTCAGTGTATTACTCTAATCTATTCACCCCCATTGTTCCCTCAACCAGTTAATTTGCTTCTATGCTTAGTCTTGCAAAATTGATCTGCTCTTCACTCTTGGAAGCGTTCTATGGGTTATTCAGCTTGTCCAACTATTTGGTCAGCTGCTGAGCTGTCAGTCCTGTAACGAAATGTTACTCACATTCATCGGTGGCACCTGCTGTACCACTGCACTTGCTGCCTGTGGTGTCAATATTTTCAAGCTCTGACCTGCACTAGGTCCATATACAGTATCTGGAAGTGCAACGAGTAGACTGAGATCTAACAATGATCTTGACCCATCAAAAGTTTGGCCCATAGAAGAGACTACCTGCACTTGTTCAATTGGTCCCCTCCTCTCTAAACTTTGAGACATCTCTCCTTTTTCATTTATGTCCGGTTTCTTCTGCGCAAATAATGGTACCACTGGACCAACAGTAATCGGCAGCGATATTGCATCTAGGGCTGCTCTAGCCCCCGAAACCTGTGTGAGAGTAACTCCCAGGCTCTGCTTCATAATCGGTGTCAAGTCCAACTGTGTCCCTGTCATAGGCGTAAACCTCAGCATCCCCTGTGGTTGTACCTGGGGCAACAAAATCGGAGTAGGCTCAGTCTGAACCAACAGTGGTCTTGGAACCACTTGCTCCGGAGGTACCAATAAGTTTGGAGTCGTCTCTAAGATGGGCACATCAGGATAAATTCTCTGTATGGGTGGTGGATGCATCTGTGCTTAAACTACTGGAGAAGTCAACACATTAGGTCCTTGCACCACACCCTGTGTCTGACTAGTATTAACCTGTACCAGACTCTCTGTCGCCATTACCTGTGCCGGGGCTGTTGGATCAGTACTAGTACTGGGGTCATCATCATGCACCACATACGGTGGTGGTCGATCTCTCAATATCTGCGTGATAAGGTCTTCAGTATCAGAATCCTCCTCCACTATGGAAGACCTTCTTGCTTCCTTTTTTTCAGATGAACCCTTATACGACTTTCTAGTTGTTTCTTTCCTCCCATCTCATCTTCTTGCGTAATTGCTGGAAACAACTTAACATCCTGTAATGTCACTGCTCTCCATTTCTTCTACTCCCAATCCTATCTTGACTGTGCTAGTGACTTCTCTACCTTTCTCACTCCCTGCTCAAACTTCATTTGCTGTTGCTGTCTTGCTACCATTTCCCAAATTGCTAATGCCTCAAACTGTGCAGGCTTCGGAAGGAGCTTTGATTCACATAGCACCATCCGCAATTGCTCCAAAATTCTCAATTTGAACATCCCATTCTCGGGAAACGCTAAGCTCCCATTTTTCACTGTCAACTTGCACCACTGCTTCAACCAAAGACATGGCGCAACACCTTGCTCTTCCATTACAATGTATGCCAGAGTATTCTCTGGTGGTGTAGGCTAACCTACGATAGCGTTAATGTAAGTATCTCCCCTTAGGGCACTCTTTAACGCCTTGAAAAACTTAATCTTTTCTACTTTTGTATATTCAAATTCAGATCAGGAAATGACTTTTACTCCCAAGATACCTTTCACCCACGTTCTCAACCAATTGCCTCTCACGGACGGCTGTCAATCCATGTGCGACCCATCTCTCTAACCAACCTATCCCAGCGTGGCTCCAGTGACGTCACACTCACACACACTGCGGCTGAAAAAGTCTTGCGGCTTGTCCTCTTAAACTCCAATTCACTCAACTAATTCAATTTATTGCGAGCACTAACCAAAATCTAGTAATCAAAAATAAATCTGCTGGTTTACTACACAAAGGTAACACAACCACTTCGGAAACCTTCCGGATTTTCACTGATGGCCCTTTCACTCATGCAGTTATTCCTCCTTCTCGGTCTCTCAAATTCGCAAGCACATTTTTGACCTGCAAATTTACTCTCAACTGATCAATGGGTCTGTCCTAGTGCACATAGGACTCACTCAATCTCAGTTGAAATTTTCTCTTGCTCACTTAACGTACACACCGCGTTGTTGACCACGCCCGATCAACCTGCTAAACCACACAGATTACAACATATAACCAAGTGTCTCAAAAACTTTTTCAATATACCCCAGAGTCTTAGACCACGCAGGGTCCATACATCAACAAACACGCAGATAATTTGTATGCACAAAGCGCCAAACACATATGAAGTTCGATGACTTCCCTACTCTCATACTGCGGAGTACACATACTTGTACTAAAACCTCATTTGGAGTACGCAGACTCCCTAAACTCCTTTGCATACGTCACAATTCACCTGCAATTTGCATAAGCTGTGCAAGCGCAACCTACCTCTCTCACTCTGTCACTGGAACGCCAAGAACATACCCAACACTACTAGCAGGATCCATGCTATGGGAAAGTCATTTCTAGGCTTAAGGGAACATCATTCTCTCTACAAATGCCATTTTGAAAAACAAAATCCAAACCTCAATGATACTGAATTCTCGAACTGATCAATCCTCAAACTATTACCATAAACGGGAACACCTATCCATCGGTCTTCTAACACAACTGTCAATACCTGTCACTCTGTATCGAACACCTATGGCAAGCCCCTATAGAAACTAACCATCAGTCTGCTACGATAACTGCTGGTGCGCCGGTCCTTGGTAAGAAAACTTACAAGGGGATGCGTATAGGTCGATTAACCTTTTGATTCGTATAGAGGTTTCTTACCATAGATTCGATACAGAATCAGAAATCAATATAAAATAGTCAACAACCATTAATCAATTGAACAATCAATAGAGTCAGTAATTTTCACACACCATGACCTTTCAGTCATGAATAACCACACCTTTAGGTATAAGTTTAGTAATTTTATTCCCTATTCTCTAACAATACTAAGGCCCTCATTTGGACCTCGGCGGTCTTTTGCCAAGACTGCCGATGTTACTCCGGTCCAAAGACCGCCAGTGCAGGCGGTCTCCCGCCAACCGTATTATGACTGCTAGCAGCCCTCCACCCTTTTTCAGACGGAGAAAAGCTAGCAGCCATAAAGGCGGTCGGCAGTGAATAGAGGCTGCTCCCCCTCCACCGCCACTTCATCAGAACACCGGCCACCGAATCACAACCCAGGATTCGGTGTGGTGTTGTTCGGGTGACGGGGTGCTGGCGGCGGAGCAGCCCCCATGGATCCCGCTCCCTCCCGAAGGATCACCGGAACAGGTGAGGTGATCATCCGTTAGGGGAGGAGGGTGGGAGGGGGTGGGAGGGTGTTGTGTGTTGTGTGCGTGCATCGGGGTGTGCGTGTATGCATGCAGTGGGTGTATTGTGTGTATGGGAAATGTGACAAATATGTCTGTGTGCATGTGTGCATGTATGTGTGTGTATATGTGTGCATGTATGTGTATAAGTGGTGTGAGTATGCGTGTAGGGGGTGTGGGGAGTGTGTGTGTTTATATCTGGGGAGCGGGGTTTGGTCCTACCACCTTTATGGGGTGGTAGGGGGGTCGTGGGTGTTGGTGGAGGACTCAGGCGAGGGGTAAGGGGGAGGGGGAGACCCCAATCAGTGCCAGGGGATAGTGCCTACCGCCATGGATTTCGTGGCGGTACATAACCCCACGAAATCCATGGCGGTATGCGGGGTCCTGATACCGTCGGCGGTCTAGTGACGGCCGCCGGGCTAGAGACTAAAGTCTCCAGCCCAGCCGTCATTGCCATCCTGGCGGTCGGAGTGTAGAACTGACGGTTTGGCATGACGGTAACTGCCATGGCTGTAATTCCATTTTTTTTTCCGCCAGCCTGTTGGCGGTATTACCGCCACTTTTACTCCGACCACCAGGGTTGTAATGAGGGCCTAAGTCATGAATTTTTAATCATCAACTCTTAATCAAAGCAACTCTAATAATACTTGTTAATCAGCAAGTCACAGAAGACATGACCTAATCAAAGCTTGAATCAAAAGACATTCTAAGGCATTAACAAAACCCAATTCAATAAGTCCAAGACATCCATCAAGTTCAGCAATATAGTTTGTCAACGTTTTGTCCCTGTAATTTGGCAGTCATCATCTAAGACCCTTAACTAACTCAAATTAGCATCAGCATGTGGGGCGTTATGCACAACAATTTAGAACACAAATTTTGGAAAACATCTATCTAAGGAAAAAAAACGAGGTCAGCGCAGTTGGTACCTAGAAAGAAAAGGCATAAAAATGAAATTCAGTCACTGTCATATCTACCTATCCACGGTATGGGTCAGCAAGCAGAATCAGTCTTCGTCCTCAGGTCATCAGTCGATCAGCAACGCATCAGGCTCTCAGTCAGAGAGTATGAACCCAATGACAGAATCTTGAATCTCTTCTTCTCAATATCGCAATTCATAACGGGCTAAAATATAATCTATCTGTGTCCTCCTCTGTCACGTTGTTATATATTAAAGTTCCCCAAACCATCCCCCAATTTCCAATTGTTAAATCAATCGTACATTATTACTCTGTCGAATAAGTTCTCTTTATCAAATCTTTGAATTCTAATATTTCACAGTTCACATGTCGACGATTGGTCAGCTTTACGATGTTCTCATCATCCGGCTTGTCAGGTATCGAAATTGTTGCATCTTCATCTCCAGTCAGTTTCTTCACTGTTCACGTCCTGGGAAAGTGCATCTCATGCATGTTACACACAAATTGTTACTTTACAAGAGTCTCATCTCCTGTCCGTCGGCTCCCACAGAAGTCTCTGCTAAACATTTTATTAAAACAATGAGCATTTCACAGTTAGTTCACTCTGTCAGCACTTTTCATTGAACGTTAAGAGATACAGTTTCTGCATGAGGCCTGGAAAAACTAGGCCAAGACACTTGCTAAGTTAAGGCCCACAATTAATAAGCAAAACATGATTCATAACCCTAATATGACACATTTCTACATTAATGTAATATATTTTCAATATTTCATTTAGATTAATCATTAATTAGTACATTTGGTGAACACTGGTGGCCAATCTCCGAGTTCACAATTTCAAACGTGCACATTATTTTCTACGTTATTCATTTTTTCTACAGAAGTCATTATTCAAAATACATAAACATTCTGTTAGAAATGGGGTCTTTGGTTGACAGTCAGGTTACCCCCTGTTCAAGCAAGGACCCTCACTCTAGTCGGGGTAAAAGAGAATCACCCTCAGCTAACCCCTGCTTACCCCCTTTGTAGCTTGGCAGAGCAGTAGGCCTAACTTCAGAGTGCTAGGTGTAAAGTATTTGTACCAACACACACAGTAACTTAATGAAAACACTACAAAATGACACAACACCGGTTTAGATAAATAGGAAATATTTATCTAAACAAAACAAGACCAAAACGACAAAAATCCCACATACACGAGTCAAGTTACGAATTTTTAAAGATTAAACTCAAAAATAGCGCTTAGAAACAAAAATGCTTCGATGAGATGTTAACACGGCGTCGTGACGGAGTAGTTCCCAACAAGCCGACACCAGCGGTGCTGGACACGGAGTTGTGTAGACCCCCAAGTACAGTACCTTTGGTGAAGAGTGAAAACAAGCCGATGCGCAAAGTCGGGGATAGCGGCGTCTGTGTGAAACGTTGAATCCACGCACTTCGAGCGGCGTCGGTCACGACGTGGTGCGGCGACTTCCACGGAGTCGCGGACTTCAGCGGGGCTGCTGCGGCATCGGGCCTGCGAAGAGTGTCGCGTTCCAGCGAAGGTCACGGCGTCTGGTGCAGGCGGCGTTACCGGATTCAGCAGTGGCGACGTCTGAAGTCGATTTCCTTGGATTTCCACCAGCTTTCCTTTCAAGGGCCCAGGAACTGGATAGGGCACCACTTGTCAGAGCAGGAGTATCTCCAGAGACTCCAGGTGCTGGCAGAGAGAAGTCTTTGCTGTCCTTGAGACTTCAAACAACAGGAGGCAAGCTCTAACTCAAGCCCTTGGAGATTTCTTCACAAGATGGAAGGCACACAAAGTCCAGTCTTTGCCCTCTTACTCTGGCAGAAGCAGCACTGCAGGAAAGCTCCACAAAGCACAGTCACAGGCAGGGCAGCACTTCTTCCTCAGCTATCAGCTCTTCTCCAGGCAGAGGTTCCTCTTGGTTCCAGAAGTGTTTCTAAAGTCTGTAGATTTGGGTGCCCTTCTTATACCCATTTTAGTCTTTGAAGTCACCTTTCTTCAAAGGGGACTCACACCTACTTGTGAAATCCTGCCTTGCCCAGGCAAGGCCTCAGACACACACCAGGGGGTTGTAGCCGGCATTGTCAGAGGCAGGCACAGTCCTTTCCGATGAGAGTGACCACTCCACCCCTCCCTCCTAGCAGAGATGGCTAATCAGGAAATGCAGGCTACACCCCAGCCCACTTTGTGTCACTGTCTAGTATGAGGTGAAAAACAACCCAACTGTCAAACTGACCCAGACAGGGAATCCACAAACAAGGCAGAGTCACAGAATGGTTTAAGCAAGAAAATGCTCACTTTCTAAAAGTGGCATTTTCAAACGCACAATCTTAAAATCAACTTTACTAAAAGATGTATTTTTTAATTGTGAGTTCAGGGACCCCAAACTCCACATGTCCATCTACTCTCTAGGGGAATCTACACTTTAATCATATTTAAAGGTAGCCCCCATGTTATCCTCTGAGAGAGACAGGCCTTGCAACAGTGAAAAACGAAATTGGCAGTATTTCACTGTCAGGACATATAAACCACATTACTATATGTCCTACCTTATCCATACACTGCACCCTGCCCTTGGGGCTACCTAGGGCCTACCTTAGGGGTGCCTTACATGTAAGAAAAGGGAAGGTTTAGGCCTGGCAAGTGGGCACACTTGCCAAGTCGAATTTACAGTGTAAAAATACACTTACAGACACTGCAGTGGCAGGTCTGAGACATGATTACGGGGTTACTTGTGTGGGTGGCACAACCAGTGCTGCAGGCCCACTAGTAACATTTGATTTACAGGCCCTGGCACCTCTAGTGCCCCTTACTAGGGACTTACTAGTAAATCAAATAGGCCAATCATGGATAAACCAATTACATACAATTTACATGGAGAGCATATGTACTTTAGCACTGGTTAGCAGTGGGAAAGTGCTCAGAGTTCAAAAGCCAACAGCGACAGGTCAGAAAAAAATAGGAGGCAGGAGGCAAAAAGACTGGGGATGACCCTGCATAAGCAAAAGTCCACATTCATTCAAATTTTCTAATTAAGATATCTGTGTTAGCAGGTGTGTAGATAATAAGACGTCCCTGAATGAGTACCGACTGATTAGATCTAACCAGGAGGGTCATGAGAGGGGCCAGCTGGTTGGCCAGTACTTGTGCCAATATATTAACATCACAATTGAAGAGGGAGAGCGGAATCTACATCGTAATGATTGCCATGAGGGCTGTGGGAACGGTCAATTCAAAGGGCCATTAAAATCCACCCATAGAATGAGAGAGGGGCCAAACTCCGCAAAACGTCCCCATAGCCTATCAAAAAATGTGGGGTCATCTATATTTGGACCTAGCAGTTCACAAGTAGAATAGCAGAAGAGGCTAGTCTGCCCCAAGATAGCAAGTAGCGGCCCTCAATGTCACTTAGAGAACCCTTAGGTTCACTCTTGCACAGTAGGATAATTGTAACCCTAGCATAGGTGGAGTATGTGGAAAATGGATGATAGGTGGCCCACAGATTAGCAAACAGCCCACTGGTAGCATCTACGAGGTAGGTCTCTTGTAACAGAGCAATGTGAATGTCATGTCAATCTAGATATGCCAAGAAATGCCTGCGCTACGTGAATTTCCCAACCCCCTGACATTCCATGTGAGGCACTTAAATGTTGGGAGGCAGAAGAATCCCCGGCATTTTATGGCAGGTGGTATCTGAGGTACGCATGTGTCAGCTAACGCCATAATGTGAGATGGAAAGGCACCAATATAGCTGTAAGGAGCAGTGTTGACGAGCAAAATATAACAATTCCAACAATCACATTACATCCCTCCACCCACACTGGTGGCCCAATTCCACCAGGGATACATACCCCACCCACAAAACCCAGTAGTAAGAAACAAACATTTTGGTCTATCTAAATTAGAAAGTAGTAGTAGAGGTTTGATATAGCACTAAGAAAGTACATTGTGGTGCAAAGGGCATTGAGTGCCCAGAGAATAAAACAACCATGCAGAATTGAAGCAAATATTTAAAAAATGCAATAACTAATGTTCAACATAGAGGTAACCTGTGGAGGACTTCCAGAGAGCCAGACGGGTTTACTTCGTATGTACGAGGGTGTTCAGGGTGAAGTTGCTGATTCTCTCTGTACAGTGATATGCCCAGGGATCTTGGAACAAGAGGTCAGTTTAGGTCAGGACTATTGCTGCATGTTTTTTGCAGTGTGTTTGAGCAACATTGGTTACACAATCCAGAATAAATCCATATATGTGGTTCACCAAAATGAGGGTGGTGATGTTGGTATCACTTTGTCGTTCATCATGGCTGCAGATCATCAACATTTCAATCTCCGTTGCTTCGGGCCAAAGTTGATCGTGGGGATGATGAGGTCGAAGATGGGGGTGATGTGTTTGTCTGGGAAGCCTGTTTTAAGTGGGGCTTTAGGAATTCTGTGGCCAATTGCAGGTTGGTTAAGAAGTGTTTCTTGCCTTGAAAAGAAATGTGAAGGTGCACTGGACATAACATTGCATATAGTAAGGAAACTTCCCTTCATTTCTGCTTATCTGGTGCAAACTTTCTTTGGGTCTCCTGAACCGCAACAGTGAATCAGGGTAAATGGCCACTTTATGTCCATCAAAGTGCAACATAAGTTTTTTTTGCACCTGGCGCAACGCAGTGTCCCAGTCTTTATAATTCAGAAGCCTGACAACTATGGCTCTTGATGGTGCTTCCGGAGTAGGTTGGGCCATCAGAGCTCCATGAGCTTGTTCCACTATCAGCACTTTAAGAAAGAGGTCTCGCCAAATAGCGTAGTTAAGAGGTGATCCACGTAGTCTTCCTTTCTACCCTTATTGGCAGATTCAAGGATTCCCAAAATTCACAAGTTATTCCGAAGAGGCCTCGCTTCTTAGTCTTCATTCTTGTCTCCTGTTGGACTTTTTGCCTTACGCAGGGTCATCCCCAGTCTTTTTGCCTCCTTCCTCCTGGTTTTTCTGACCTCTCGCTGTTGTCTCTAGGACTCTGAGCACTTTTTCACTGCTGACCAGTGCTAAAGTGCAGGTGCTCTCCCATCTAAAGTTGGTATGATTGGCTTATACCTAATTGGCATATTTAATTTACCTATAAGTCCCTTGTACAGTGGTGTCTCTATACCCAGGGCCTGTAAATTAAATACTACTAGTGGGCCTGCAGCGCTGCTTGCGCCACCCACTGAAGTAGACTTTTAAACCTGTCTCAGGCCTGCTAGCGCAGGGCCTGTGTGCGCAGTTTTCTGCCACAGGGACCTGGCATCTAAACTTACTTGCCTGGCCCAGAACTCCCCTTTTACCACATGTAAGTCACCCCTAAGGTACGCCCTAGCTAGCCTTATGGGCAGGGTGCCATGTATGTAGAAAGGCAGGACATGTGCCATATTGCATGGCCTGTCCTGTAAGTGACAAACAGCCTAACTTGGTGTCTCACTGCTGTGAGTGCTGCCTTCTCATAGGATTGCATTAGAAATGCCCTGCCTTATGTGTAAGGGGTATTGTCTGATTTATGAGGGGTAGCGTAGGCGTGTTTGCTATGGTTGTGATGGTGATAATAAATGCTGCTTACTGGTGTGAGTGTATTTTTTATTACTATCACAGAAATGCCACTTCTAGAAAGTGCGCATTTATCTGTGCTTATGACTCTGGTGTTTTGCAGCTTGACTCCAATCCACGTCTGGGCAGAGTGACAGTTGGGGCTTTGTGCATACTTTTCAGACAGCCTGTACACAGGGAGGGTAGAGGTGTCACAGAGGGGCATCTGTATACTGAATAGTCTTCCTGGCCTGAGAGAAGGGAGAGGCGGGGCATACCTACATTTGTAAAGGCTGTGCCCTGGCCTCACACAATAGAGTCGTTAACCCCCCACTGATGTTTGGAGCCTGTGCTGAAAGGAGAGAGGGGGCACTCCCAGAACCAGTTGTAACTGGCTGGAACCTCCTCTCCCTACCATTGTAAAACACTGTAAGAACTGACTATAAGTGCAGGGGAATTTTCCCCACAATTTGAAGACTCTTGGAATCATCTTGGAACTGGACACCAAAGGCTGAAAGGACTCACCAGGAACCGCCATGGACTGCTGCTGCTGTGCTGACCTGTGACCTGCCTGGTCACTGTGAAGGACTTGCCACTTGCTGCCTTTCCCTTGTGCTGGCCTGTAGCTGGGCCCTCCACCTGAGGACCTTGTCTTAAGATTCTGGTCCCCAGGGGCAGGGTGCTGTGGCCCCTGACCCCTCCATCCATTTCTTCACAAGGGGTGCTTCTCCGTGGTTGCGGCTGCCATAGCGCTGATTGCAGCGTGCTTATGGAGCCTTGGGAGCTCGTAGGCTCCTTGCTGCATTGTGCCCCTTTAAATAAGATCACCGCAGCAGCCCGGGAAGCTGGAAGAACACTCGTGCACTGCATCGGGTGCAGGCGAGTGTCTGCTAGGGCCCCAGGAGGGGTCCGATCTTCTTGTGGCTTCACGGCAGGACCAGGAGAAGGCGCGGGGAGTGCTCCCTTCCCCCTGGCATCTGCGTTAGTAGCAGGATGCTCCTTTTCTGCTCTTAGGTAAAACGGGCATTATTGTGGCCCCCCCTTGGTGGAAGGGCCAGTGGAGGCCCGGGGGCCCCCAGAGATCGCAGGTCCCGGGAGGGGCCTGTCATTAAACCGGAGGGGGTGCGTGGTGCCTCCCTCCTGCCCTAAGTTGTTTTTGCTGGCTTTGGCCCCCCTCGTGGGGGCCAGTTGAGGCCCTGGGGGCCCCCCAGTACTCACGGTCCCCCAGGGGCCTGTCTATAAAAGAGAGGAGGTGCATGTCGCTCTCCTCTGACCCCAGAGTATAAGGGAGGCCCCCGTTTTGCACATAGGAGCACCGGGGGCCCCATTGATCGCCCTCTAGGCACTGGAGGTGCCTTCATCCAACCAGGTACTGTTTAAAGGACCAATATAGTTGCAATCCAAAGTTCTTTCTACAGACTTTTGTTTGATTCATATATTACCTACCTGCGTTTGATATTTTTACATATGTGTATGCAAATGTTCCTTTTATGGACATGCTTGCTAATATGTTTTTCTAACTTGCCATATGTTTTCTAATGTTCCTACTATGGGCATTTTATGATATTCTTATGACAAGTGCTGTGATAAAATAATGTGTTTTCCTGACTACTGCTTATGTTGCAGAATACTGAGTAACCTGTGTGTAATGTGTGACTACTGCTAGGTTGCAGAGTAACTAATGTGTAACGTTCTGACAACTGCTAAGTTAGCAGGATCGTACTGATATGTGATGTTTGGTCTGATAATTGCCTTGTGTACAATACAGTATATTTTCATATAATCTGGTGTTGTGTTTCCTTTGTGGTGGGGATATTGTGTCACGTGTGTTGTGTGTGTTGTGCAAACACTTTACACATTGCCTCTGGGTTAAGCCTGACTGCTCATGCCAAGCTACCAAGGGGCTGAGCAGGGGTTATCTTGGACGTGTAACTCCCTTGCCCTGACTAGAGGGGGTAAGTTCTGCCTGGCTGAGGTGCATACCTTAGCCAACCAGAAACCCCATTTCTAACATCTCCGATTACCATAAGGACCTTTTCAATATTAAGGAGTTTATCCCCATGAGGTGACACTGTGGGGGTCATTCTGACCCTGGCGGCCTGTGACCGCCAGGGTCACCGACCACGAGAGCACCGCCAACAGGCTGGCGGTGCTCCCAAGGGCATTCTGACCGCGGCAGTTCAGCCGCGGTCAGAAAGGGTAAACCGCGGTCTCCCGCCGGTTTACCGCTGCCCCATTGAATCCTCCATGGCGGCGGAGCGCGCTCCGCCGCCATGGGGATTCAGACACCCCCTACCGCCATCCTGTTCATGGCGGGAAACCCGCCATGAACAGGATGGCGGTAGGGGGTGCCGCGGGGCCCCTGGGGGCCCCTGCAGTGCCCATGCATCCAATGGCATGGGCACTGCAGGGGCCCCCGTAAGAGGGCCCCACAAAGTATTTCAGTGTCTGCTTTGCAGACACTGAAATACACGACGGGTGCAACTGCACCCGTCGCACCCCTGCAACTACGCCGGCTCAATTCTGAGCCGGCGTCCTCGTTGCAGGGGCATTTCCGCTGGGCCGGCGGGTGCTCTTTTGGAGAGCGCCCGCCGGCCCAGCGGAAATGTTTGAATGGCCGCCGCGGTCTTTTGACCGCGGTGCGGTCATTTGTCGGCAGTACCTTGGCGGACGGCCTCCGCCGTCCGCCAAGGTCTGAATGACCCCCTGTGTCTTCCACCGCAGATAGGGGTTTTTCTGCTAGTTTGATGCAACTATGTTATTTTTCTATTATTTGTGTGAGGGTGCCCATAGTGTCCATTTATGTTTCTATGGATGATAAGCAGTGTTGCATGGCAAGCAATAGGGTTTTCATATCTGCCTCATCTGCATGGCTGTCTGGAGGAGGTTCATCTGGCTGGGTTTGGTCCAGACAGAGTGCTTGGCATCAAAATGCAGTTTATTTTGCCTCCGTCTGATTCACACATGTCTGCAGATCGTCAAGGCAGTGGAGGCGCAGGTGTGCACTAGTCTGAAAAGAGCAGGCAGTTTCACAGCGGTTAGTTGTGCTGTAGTACTGTGAATTATGTGCAATGCTATTGGATGTCATTGTCACAGATAGGAGGCTAGGATATCTTCTATCCGATTAATGGGTATTATGATTAAAAAGGATGGAAACAGAGCCACCGCTGCAAGTTTGCTGTTAAAATGGTCCAACCCTGACAACCCAGTCCTGTGGTCTCCTGTCAGGGAGGCACAAGCCGACTTGTGTCACGCCAGTTGATGCCCTGGTCTTAACGTGTGGACGGGGCCAACTTGAAGCAATTGGAGACTTCATATTTATCCAATTCTCAAGAGTGTCTTTGCTTTAGAATACCCCAGGAAGCAGCTCCTAAAACAAGGGCATACTCCAATGACTGTGATTAGACTTTACGTTTTGTAGCTTGCAGTAACAAGAGTGCAGGTTGTGCCGTTAAGATTTGCGACTGCCTGGGTGGTATCATACATGTAGGATGAAAAAGTATTGTAACTCAGTGGGCAAAGGCATGCATGTGGCGGTAGTGGGCCATCATCAGGCAACTAAAGTAGTTCTGAGATCACCAGGCCTGCAATGCAATGTTTTGTGGGGAAAAAGCAGTGGAGGACCTTCTGCACATCTTCTATGTCAGCCAGCTGCTATTGTGTACAGCGCAATGTTAAGGGTACAGTCTGTGTGAGGGTCAGGACACAGAGAGACATATACTGATTCTGGGAGGGAAAAGCAGCCGTGGTTGTGTTTACTTAAGGCCCAGCTGTGCCTTCACTTCCCTTACTTCCAGCACGGGTCACAAAATCAGCATACGCGACTCCAGGCCACTCCACCACTCCCGGGACCCAGGCACCACTCAGTATATCAGAGGCACTGTGTATCAGCCGCAAGTGCTGACAGCACATCAAAGGCCGCCGCCCAGCATCGGACATGGCCCGGCTGCCATGTCCAGGGTAGGCACGCCTCCAAACGGGCGCAGCATGACCTCATGGCCTGGGACGTTACCTCAGTTCTGGGGGAGTGAAGGACCCTCCAATTTCACACCAGGTAATCAGGTAGACAGGGAGCTCTCCTGGGGCAACTGCAGCTCAGCACTCACTGCAAGGTAGTATGCTGCAGGTAGTGGTGGTATCCTCCCAGTTTCTGCTGGCTACCATTTTCCTGCCACAGCCCAGTACAAAGTCCTCCTCTGTCTACTCTCGTAAGTTTCAGTTGCAGTGATCCAACATGCCAGTGGCCTGCCGCTGCTTCGTTGTGGTTAGCTCACCTATATTCAGGCTGCAAATAGGTCCAGAGGAGAAGGATTTTCATGATTATGTGCCCTAGATTGCAGCAGCCATCTTGTGCACCTGCTCTCTGGAACCCCCTGCTATTGTCTAACTGGAAACCAACGGAGAACTTGTAGAACCTTTCAGAATCCACGTCATCAACACCAGTAATGTCCCATCTTCTGTGCTCAATTGGAATTTACAACTGCCACCAGTCTTTCATCCCACAAACAAGCATCGAGAAGACCTTGTGTGTCTCCCAGATCCCGGTGCACACAGAGGAGTTTTCTTTTCCCAGTTAGTTTTTTTTTTTTTTTAAACTATTTTTTATTGATTTTATGTTTCAGATATGTAATACAAATTGTTAAATTTTCAACCACAGGATAAACCAGCGCAATAACTAGTATCTAAACCATTTAACAATCACAAGCCCCCCCTATAAGCACAACACGGAACACTTCCAGTTTTACAGTATCATTTCTAACTGCACCCGCCATGGATTTGTCCTTTGTTATTTATTTTATAAAGGCATTCGCTCGTGACCAGTGTGGGCCCTGTTTTGCGTGCGTGAATTCCCTAGCTGCCTAACGGGGGCTCCATCCATATTGGTGAATGCAGGCAGCTACCCAGGTTTTCTGCTCCTCATGTGTCGCTGGTGCTGCAGTGACGGAGATGTAACGGATTATTGTTACTAGAGAGAGGGAAAGGGGTGATGCGCTTGTGCTGTGGTGCCTGGGTGCCCTATGGGCTTTGTTTCTGTAGTGGGGGATGCGGAGGGATTTATGTCGTAGTTATTGCGAGTATGTGTTCCCCAGTTCAAGGAGGCATCTCATCGTTTTTGGCCTCCAATTTTGTTACCAGATCCTCCCACGTGGTGCACCCAGTACGTTGTCGCCCATCGCGCACCATTCTTTTAGTACCTGGTATTCAGCGCGAGCCCATCGTATTATTAGAGAATGCCAGGATTTCAGATCGGGAGCCTTGGGGGCTTTCCAGTGTATCGCTATTAGTCTTTTGTACATTAAAAAGGCTAAGGGGGTCATTCTGACCCCGGCGGTCTAAGACCGCCGGGGCCAGGGTCGGCGGGAGCACCGCCGACAGGCCGGCGGTGCCCCGCAGGGCATTCTGACCGCGGCGGTTCGGCCGCGGTCAGAAGAGGCAAACCGGCGGTCTCCCGCCGGTTTACCGCTGCCCTTAGAATCCCCCATGGCGGCGCAGCTTGCTGCGCCGCCATGGGGGATTCTGACACCCCCTACCGCCATCCTGTTCCTGGCGGTTCGCCCGCCAGGAACAGGATGGCGGTAGGGGGTGCCGCGGGGCCCCTGGGGGCCCCTGCCGTGAGAGGGCCCCGAAAAGTATTTCAGTGTCTGCTAAGCAGACACTGAAATACGCGACGGGTGCAACTGCACCCGTCGCACCCCTGCAACTACGCCGGCTCAATTCTGAGCCAGCGTCCTCGTTGCAGGGGCATTTCCTCTGGGCCGGCGGGCACTCTTTTGGAGAGGGCCCGCCGGCCCAGAGGAAATGTCTGAATGGCCGCCGCGGTCTTTTGACCGCGGTGCGGTCATTCAGCGGCGGTACCCTGGCGGACGGCCTCCGCCGTCCGCCAGGGTCAGAATGAGGCCCTAAGTCTATAAACTGGTGTAGGAATCTTTGTTTTTTTGGTCTCTTTCTCAGTCCCAGCAGGCAGGACCCGGGGTCTGCTATCAGTGCAAGCCCCGTTAACTCAGATACCTCCCCTACCACCTCCGCCCAGGCCGTTTGTATATTAGGGCAATCCCATACCATATGGTACAAGGGTGCTGACGGTGTTTTGCATCTTGGGCATAGTGGCACAGAATCGGGGAACATACGCTTTATCCTGGCTGGGGAGAGATATGTTTGATGCGTGTAATTAAATTGAGTATATCTAAATCTGGGATTCCTTGACACGCCACGGGCGTGGGACAAGGCCTTTGGCCAGTCTGCCTGTGGGATCGGGTTGGGGAGTACTGCGTTCCATCTCCCCCAGGCTCTCCCTGCCTGTGGTTCGGGAGTCTTGTTGAGGGTTCTGTATAAATTGGATATTATTTTTGTTTGGTCATTATGTTGTAGAAGCTGGTGGAGCACTGGGGAGATCGCTGGTTTCGAAGTACCTACCCCCCATATTTTTCTAATTTCGTGACATACGGCGTGGTATGTCAGGAACTGACCCGGATTTATCTCCGTGAGGGCCTGGAGAGCCTCAAACGTCATTAATTTGCCATCTTCAAAACAATCTCCTATTGTCTGCATTCCTGCTTCACTCCACGTCCTCGCAGCTTGCATTCCGGCTGCGGTCCCCGCCAATAAATAATTTAGTGGTATGTGTGGGGAGTAAGGAAGCTTATCCGCTCCTTTTTGCACATATTTAGCCCAACACACGTGCGCAACTGCGAGCAATGGGTTGACCTGTTCCGCTTTGGGGGGCTTAGACGTCAGCCAATTTATGAGGGGGGTCCCGTTCCGCCGAGGCTCTAGGCTCGTGGGTTCTGCCTGCTCTGGTCTGTGGATCCAATATTGGACCCACTGAAGTTGTGCGGCTGCGTAGTATCTTTCAAAATTAGGAGTTCCCAGGCCGCCGTTATCCAGCGGGCATTGCAATGTGGTTAGTGCCACCCGTGCTCTGCCACCACCCCAGATGAGCTGCAGTAGAGCTGTGTTTAAATTGCCGAAAAAGCTTTTGGGACTAGTTATCGGCAGGGCCGCAAAATAATATAGCAGCCTAGGTAGGATCAACATATTTGCAATCGCCACCTTGCCGGATGGCGAGAGCGGGAGCTTGTTCCAGAATTGCAGGGAGCCTTTTATGGAGATTAGCGCCCTCCCCAGATTCCCGTCTCTTAAGTCTTCTGTGTCATGATATATGTTTATCCCAAGATATTTAAATGTTGTCGGGCACCACTTTAGGTGCCCTAGCTCGGGGCATCCTGATTATTGGGGGCCCTTTTTGCCAGGGGGAACACACAGGACTTCTCCCAATTTACCACAAGGCCTGACAGGCCTCCAAATTCAGCCAATAAGGATATTACAGATGGAATAACTGCACAACCGTTTCTGACATATATTAAAGCATCATCTGCATATAATGAGACCGTGTGGTATAACCCGTTTCTAATAATTCTCCATTCGTGTTCCATGAGGCGTATTCTTGCCGCTAGTGGTTCCATTGCTATGGCAAACAATAGCGGGGATAGGGGACATCCCTGCCGTGTCCCCCGGGAGATCAGGAAACTATCAGATATCACCCCGCCCGTCTTCACCCTCTCACTTGGATTGGAATACAATGTCCGCACTCAACGGATGTAATTAGGGCCTATTCCCATGCGGGCCATCGTAGCCAATAAGAAATCCCACTCCAGCGTATCAAAGGCCTTTTCTATGTCTAGTGAGAGCACCATTTCCTCTTGTGCATCTCAGGGGGTGTCCCCCATTATGCTCAGCAGTCTGCGAATATTTAGGAAGGTGTTACGCTTTGGGATGAAGCCATTTTGATCTGCGTGTATCAATGAATGCATGAGGGGAGCTAATCTATTAGCTAATATTTTGCCTAATATTTTGCAGTCTGTATTTAGCAGCGATAGTGGTCTATAGGATTTAACATCCGTATGGTATCGGCCCTGTTTAGGGAGTACCACTATCATAGCTTCCCTTTGGGATATAGGTAGGCTTTCTTTAGTCCACGCCTCTGTGAACACTCCTAGCAAATGGGATTTCAGGCTGGGTAAATAGGCTTTATAATATTCCGAGGGGAGGCCATCTGCACCGGGCGCTTTGTTCCTGGGCAGCTGTGCAAGGGCTATTTCTATTTCTTCGGTTGTTATGGGGGATTCGATTATATCTCTATCTGTTTGTGATAGTTGGGGCAGGAGGGAGTCCGCAAGAAAAGCCTCAAGTTGTGTAGCTGTGCATGAGGTGCGTTTAGTGTATAAGTTTGAGTAATAATTCCTAAACGTCTCGTTTATTTCTACTTGTGTGGTAGCCATCTCTTGCGCGCTCACACGGATGGCACCTATCGGAGCTTGCTGTCTATCTTCGCGGAGTAGCCATGCTATCATTCTACTTGATCTATCTCCTTCCGATTGCAACCTAGTTAAGTAGTAATTATAGTCATGACAGCGGAGCCTGCTATCTGCATCATTATATTTTGAGCGCTTTTCTTTGAGGACAGTGTTGGAGATTTCCCCTAGCGCTACCGCTTTATCCGCTGTCCTTAACTCCTTCTCTAATTTGCTTATCTCTGCCTGTAAGGGGCGTCTCACTCCCCACGTAGTGGATATACATACTCCGCGTGCTACTACTTTATGGGCGTCCCACTCTATCGCCCGAGTTGTTGCAGACATAGCGTTTATTTCCCAATATTGGCTTATAGATTTCCCCAATGTTTCGGCGAATGCTTGGTCTTGTAAAGCCTCCGCCTGGAATCTCCAAGTGGGGACTGCCTGACGTGCCCTACCCCAGTTCAGTGTTACTCTCAGAGGTGCATGATCCGAGAGCGTCTTTGCTAAGTATTCAGATTCGGTGACCAGTGCCCCTATTTCGTGAGTGCCCCATACTATGTCTATTCTAGTATGGGTGTTATGTGGTACTGAGTAAAATGAATATTCTTTTTGTTCTGGATGGCCTAGTCGCCATATGTCATGAAGTCCCATAACGTTTGCCCATTCTTGCAGGGGACCTACGGGTTTCCTATTGGTTAGTGTGCTCGAATAGGCACTGGTTCTGTCCAATGCTACAGATGGGGTACTATTGAAATCACCGCCCCAAATCGCTAGGGCCATGGGGTGGGACAGCAATGTTGGAGTGAGAGTGGTGAGAAAACTCGTGATGCCACTGTTTGGAGCGTATACCCCGACCACCGCCATTTGTCTGCCGTCAAGTCTGCCCTCCACAACTACGTATCTCCCTCCCTGGTCTATCTTGTGTGATGACAAGAGGAATGGAACTCCTGCCGCTATCCAGATCAACACCCCCCTTGCGAAGGCCGAGTATGTTGTGCCTATCAACTGGCCTCCCCACTTCGTGCGCAAGTCGCGTAGGTCCCCCTCTAACATGTGTGTCTCTTGCAAAATAGCAATATGCACTCCTAGTCGTTTAAGTTGACCGTGCACTCTGGCCCGTTTGCTCAGCGCCCCAAGACCCCTGATATTCCATGTTATTATAATATACTGGTTTTTAGTATTGTTACGGGAAGACATCATATGGGGTTCTGAGGGTGCATTACTGTGTTGAGGATCTGGGCTCTAGAGTTGGCCCGCCTGGTCTCTGCCTTTCTGAAGCTGGTATTTAAATATAGCGGGTGCAGGTGTTCCTTTTGTGCATTAAGTAATTCCGGTCCTTGCATTTCTACTAAACTATTAACCCCAACTCCCCTTATTAAACCCCCTATACTACTTACAACTACAGTGCATGAAATAACCCATATCCAGTTGGATT
The DNA here is from genome assembly GCF_031143425.1 of Pleurodeles waltl. Classification (NCBI taxonomy): domain Eukaryota; kingdom Metazoa; phylum Chordata; class Amphibia; order Caudata; family Salamandridae; genus Pleurodeles; species Pleurodeles waltl. The sequence goes on from NC_090447.1 coordinate 650,873,211, forward strand.
TGCTTAGTGGGATTCTCATATCGTACAGATGTGGCTCACATCTTGCAGCCGACTTAGTCTGCCGATATCGTCAGGCGCCCCCCCTAGGCATGAGTTTGTTCCCTCTGGCCCCGCCCGCCAATCATGTTCCGCCCTCATATGCCCCCAATCACTTAGCTTAGTGTTTATATCAAAGATGCATATTGTTGGAGGCACAGTGTCCCCACATCACGGCGGTGCCACAAAGTCTCTGCAGATTTCCAGGTTTCGAGCATCATCGCTGGTGGTCTCTCTGGGCGTGTGCGTATAGTTTAAAGTTCGTCAGCGGTTCTGGGGGTGACCTTTGGCCCACCTAATTTTCCTGTTAGCGTGGATACGGAGCTGGCCGTGTCTGAGTCCGATCCCAGCTCTGGTAGTTCCCTAGCAGTTGCACTGTGACTTTGCATATGTAACGGCGTCTCTTTTAGCACTTTTGCTCTTTCTTCTGCTGCTTGCCAGTCATTGGGCTGGCCCCTGGCACGTTTTTTGGATCGCTTCTTTGCAGCGGGATTTTGCCATTTCTCGTCCCCCTCCTTGTCCTCCCGGGGGTGTGCTAGGCCCTTGGCCTGCAGCCATGTCCAGGCATCTTCGGGGTTTGTGAATATATGGGTACGGTCCTCCATTACTACCCTTAGTTTGGCTGGGAAGAGCAAGGCATATTTTATGTTGTGTTCCCGTAGGCGTTGCTTAATTTTGACGAAAGAATTGCGTTGGTTCTGCACCTCTTGCGTAAAGTCTGGGTATGCGTTAATGTTCGAGTCTTCATACTTGAATGGGCCTTTACTGCGAAATTGTTGCAATATTGCATCTCGGTCTCTGTAGTTCAAGAATCTAGCAATCAATGGCCTGGGGGACTGGCCGGGGGCCGGAGGTCTACCTGGAATTCTGTAAGCCCTTTCGACTGAAAAAAACTTAGATGGAGCCCCATTTAACACCTCCTTGATTAGCCACTGCTCTAGGGAAATTTCTGATTCCGGTTGTCGCATACTTTCTGGAAAGCCCAGAAACCTCACTTTATTGTGACGCGCCCTGCTCTCCATTTCCTCCGATCTCCTCCAAAGTATCTTCAGCTCCTCATCCATGCGCTGGATCTGTTTTTGGTTCCCTTGCGCTATTGGAGTTAAGTCGGCTATTTCAGCTTCTGTTGTTTTCACTTTTTCAGCTAGGCTTCGGTGGTCCACTCGCAAAAGGTTCAAGTCCTGCGCAACTGCATCAATTCTGCTTTCCAGAGATGACTTAGGCCCTCATTCTGACCTTGGCGGGCGGCGGAGGCCGCCCGCCAAAGTCCCGCCGTCAGGTTACCGTTCCGCGGTCGAAAGACCGCGGCGGTAATTCTGACTTTCCCGCTGGGCTGGCGGGCGGTCGCCTTCAGACCGCCAGCCAGCCCAGCGGGAAAGAGGCTTCCACGATGAAGCCGGCTCGGAATCGAGCCGGCGGAGTGGAAGCTGTGCGACGGGTGCAGTTGCACCCGTCGCGTATTTCACTGTCTGCGCAGCAGACAGTGAAATACATGTAGGGGCCCTCTTACGGGGGCCCCTGCAATGCCCATGCCAGTGGCATGGGCACTGCAGGGGCCCCCAGGGGCCCCGCGACCCCCCCTACCGCCATCCGGATCTCGGCGGTCCGACCGCCGGGATCTGGATGGCGGTAGGGGGGGGTCGGAATCCCCGCGGCGGTGCAGCAAGCTGCGCCGCCGCGGAGGATTCAATGGGGCCGCGGTACACTGGCGGGACCCCGCCAGTGGTGCCGGTCCGACCGCGGCTTTACCGCCGCGGTCGGAATCCCCATTGGAGCACCGCCGGCCTGTCGGCGGTGCTCCCGCGGTCCTCCGCCCTGGCGGTCAAAGACCGCCAGGGTCAGAATGACCACCTTAGTGTCCAATATTGCCTGCAATACTTTCTCAAACTGAGCAGAATGCGCAAGAAGTGTACTTTCTAGTGACTGTAGGCATGGGTTGAATTGTTGATCAGCAGGCGATAGCCCTTGAGTGGTTCGGTCCGTGTTCTTAGCTGATTTGGCTCTGCCGGCCATTTTGGCTGTTCTGAGATCACCTCCTAATCTGCAGTGATTTCGCACTTTTAGTCTTCCTAATTCGTTGATTTAAACTTTTACTGAGTGACCTGGGCGTGGAGTACACATTTGACGTTAAGAGCGTGAGATTGGCCAGCAATGCCAAGAGACGGTGTAGCCTTATTCAGGCGTGTTTGCAGCCTGGGTGCTTGTATTCATTAACAAATGCTGCAGCCATTGATTAATTCGGTGATCCGGCGTTGAGTTCCTGTGGGACTGTCCGCAGGGCCCACCGGGGTGTGCGGGGGCGTAGGAGCTTGAAGGGAGCACTCACCTCCTCATGTGTGATGGCAGGGCTTGGTGCCAGAGGTTTCCCCTAATGAAGGGGGAGCGTATTTGAGGGCCGGGAGAGGCGGCGCCGCACGGGAGAGACCACAGGTCAGGGCGAACGTCGGGCGCCGCGGATGGGCTCCGTGTAGCAAAGGACAGTCGTGGCAGGCGCCCACTGCAGGGGGGGTCCAGCGCAGCCCACGCGCCCGCGGCTTGCACCAGCCGTCTATACTGTGCTGATTGATAGGTCCGAGCTCACGGGGGCACGCGGCCCACATTAATCTTGCGCCCTTGTGTTAATGATGAGGAGGGGGGGGGGTGTCCAGAAGTCCAGGAGTTTCCCCACTGCTTTGGTTTTGATATTTCCTCCCCTCAGGTGCCCTCCTCACCTCGTTCCTTTGGCTCTTCTTTGATATCCCCTGCATCCTACTGAACTGCCACCGCAATGTGTCTTAGTTTCTGGGCAGGGGTGCCCCTTTTCCGTTCTTCTGTAGCGTGTACACGCGGCTTCTGCCGCGGCGGCATTCAAAATGGCACTCTGGCCCCTCAGGCCGGCACCAGCTTCACGCGCCTCAGGGCGCCTTGCAAATTTCGCTATGCGGCCATGGCGCTTCAGCCCCCCGGTCACGAGCAAATTCAGGGGCGGGAGGCGGCGCGCTAGGCGAGAGTGCGATCAGGGCCGCCGGAGCAGCTCCTCCCGCTCGGCGTCGCACCGGGCGCGAGCCCGCAAGACCCGGCTCCAATTCGCCCGCTCTCCGACGGGCGCACACGGCTCACAATAGACGCCCCGGTCCCTCCCACTCGATCTGCTGTCCTGGCCGCCTCAACAAGGCTGCGGGGGGGCGCCTTTCAGGATGCTTCGATCGAGCCGGGGACGGAGCGCTCGAATCAAGCGACCGTCCCGGCCGCCATTTTGGCTCCTCCGCCTTTTCCCAGTTAGTTATTGCTCCTTGTTCTTGCCAACATATCATTCAATAACCCACTATCTGAAATTACAACAACATGCTTTTTATTAACTGTAGACTTGTGCAGCTGCACCTGTAAAAAGAGAATAACACAACCCTAACAAAAGGCCACATTGAAGGTAAAGAATAGAGAAACATTATTTCAGACCTCCACTTGAGCTAATTTAGTAAATGATTTAATGCACATTCAAGATACATAATTATGTGTACATTTCTCTTCATAGATGTAACAGAATTATGAATAACCTTGATTATACATCTCTCAATTATATTACCAAAATCCAAATACATTAATATAAATGCATATATGGGTTATATTTCGACTAATTAAAGCCATTATTAAAGCATACATATATATTTATGACCTTTCTACTCATGAATACACCTTAAATATTATGATTTTAATGCATCACTTGCCATTAGTATTATTAACACACCCAATAAATGTGTGTTGATTACACTTTAAATGATATTCTTGTAGTGCAAAATGGCACAGTCATGTTATGCATTCTGAACCTCCCCCTTCTGGTGACGACTTAGGTCATCACCATCATGCTAAATCTCTCAGAAGAGAGCAGCTAAAGCCTTGTCATTTTCACCAGTTTACGTCCAGATGCCTCCAGACGCTTCATATCATCATAATATTTACACTGATTCTCCTTTAGCTCCGTATACCCTCTCTTCCGCTTCTTTGCATGTTCAACCTTCATTCTCTGATAGATTTTGAACCCCACACTCATACTTAATGCACATATGATAATAATCAACAACTGCTTCAAAACAAAACATACAGCTCCACTTCCTAGGTTTCCAAATCATATGCCTACAGCAGCAAACCCACTTGCGATAGCCTCCTGAAGCTTCTAGCTTCTTCAAATCCTTAGTGATCCCAGAAATGTTGTAAATATACTTATCCAAGTCTTTACTTTTGTCTGGCTTATAAGCACAGCATTCCTGAAGTTTCAGCATCTGGCAGACTCTGCCATCTTCTGCAAGTAGAAGGTTTAATGCAAGTCTATTCTGAAAAACCATGGACCTTATCGCTACCATCTCATTGTTCACAAACAAAAAGGAATTTGCTGAACTAGTTACCAATTTATCCACTATTGTAGACAGCTTTCTAATCTTCAAATCATTCAAGATCACTCCCACCGGTGAGATTAACACATCAAAAATGTCTCCAACTATTTCTCCAGTACTAATACCCCTTCTAGGTCCAGATTTCGTATCCCACACAGGGTAATTGAAAAGTTCTAAATGGTAAATGTTTGGAAAAGCTACGCCAAAATAACACATACCATGCCATTACTTGGGTAATTTAAAATAAGCATGCTGTCCATAAATATAATAAACTCCAGGAGTCACAGGATCCTGGCCATCTAGAAAGAGTTCACTCTTTCCTATAGTGTAAAATGTATGTTCACACTCACTCTTCACTATAAATAACGCGTCTAAACATCTTTGATCAATGCAAATGCACTGATTTCCCTTATGCAGCCAATCTAATGCCAATGCTAGTTGGTTTCCTTTCACTTGATGCTCAATTTCCTCTCTATTCCACCTTTGATATTTAAGCTTTTTACCAGTTTCTGGTTTCAAAATTTCTTCTCCACATTAATCATTGAACAAGTTAAATTATGTGTGCATACACAGTGTCGGATGGCTTGAGAAATACAAAAAACGTTTGTGCTATTTCTGCACCTTTAAAATTAGTTTCTTTATTCAGATGTTTGAACATAGTAACTGCTGAAGGAACTAGATCATAAGTTGACAAATAATATTGAAAACTACTCTGCCCATAAAATATAGTCAAGAGGAAACAACAAGAAACTCCATATGTCAAAGGAATGTGATGGTAAGGGATTTGCTCTGAAATGGAAGCAGGCAATAATACAAAATAGCAATTCCTTGTGTCAACAGCAGCTATGCATTCATAAAGCAATCTTAAGTATATGGTTGCAGAATAATCCCCTCTAGACTCATCTATGTGTAATGCCTTATCATCTAATCTATATCAGCCATTAACTCTAGGACTTAGTGCTTACAGGGGAACCCTCAACAATATTTTATTTGTTTCAGAAGGGACATGAGAAAATACCCCTTTCAATAAAATAAATAATACTGCAAGGAAACCAAGCAATAGGGCACCTCATATGTATCTACATCTATGGTTTGGTTAAATTCCATAATTTCTGTAAAATCAGACCCTTAAGGTGAAGCACAGCAACAACAGAATATTCTCGTTAATTCCCCTATGTAAAGCATCAAACAAAATCCAAAGTAATGAACAACAGCAGATATATTTACAAGCTCTTCGTGAGACTTCCTTAGCCCTACTCCATGTTCTTCTAAGTTACAACCCTCTCTTCTTCTTCACACTTGGACCTACATATTCTTCTTAATTTTTTTGCCTAACAAAATCAATTCAAAGCCTCTAAAGTATCCACATTTCACTGATAATCATAATCAGAATGAATCTAAAAATAGAATTCAACCACAATGTTCAGTTCAAGGAGATTCAGATGAGTCTTCAGGGTTAATCCAAAACCTTCAAAGCTTTCCCTCTCTCTGACAGGACACTTTATTCTTTTTGGACTCCTGAATGACAGTCCTTTGTTCTCACTTTCACCTTGATCAGAAGTTTCAGAATCCTCAGGGATCATCTGAGGCACTTGCTCTTTTGGGTGTCAGCTTACCTTTCTCTCGTCTCTAGGCTAACAGTTTCCAGCTTCCACTTGCTTCCTCACAGCACTATGTCCTTCGTCAGGATCTGGATCTGAAGTCGACTCATTTGCCACTATAGGACAAGACTCTCCTCTTTCAGATTCAATTACAGGACTTTCCAGACCTTCCTCAGATCGAGCATGTGCTGTTTCAAGCTGTGCTTGCCCATGACAGCTTGACCAACCTGCTCCTGTTTTCTCTCTGTTACCACCAGTACTTCTGGAACAATGGTGTTAAATACATAGGGGATATTTAACTTGGTGAGTGTGGGAAGCATGGATTCAATTAGTGAGACCTACATGTTTGACTGATGTTATGGTTACCAAGATGACTCGATATGGTCCATGCCAATGAGGCTCCAAACATGTGTTCCTTACGTGTTTCTTCACCAAGACCCAGTCGCCTGGACTAAGGTCCTGCCATTGTTCCTGATGTGGAGAGGCTATAACTGATCCATCCTGATGAGTCACAGGTTCACCAAGTTAGTGAGCCCTTTACAGTAGTCAAGGACTATATCATCTATAATGTTTACAAGTGCATTTACATCAATAGCTGGCAATCGCATAACACTAACCATGATGATCTAATGTGGGCAATCCTGCCTTCTGATCAGGTATGCTGCAAAGTCTCATCAACACAAGACGCAAAGCATCAGGCCATTTCAAAGATGTTGAAGCACACGCTTTTGCCACTCTAGATTCTTGCATCCCATTCACCTGTTCAATGATGTTTGAAGCCTCAGATCTATAGCTTGACTGAGGTCTCTATTCCACTTGCAATGCCTGCACAACAACCTCAGGACCTCATTATTAAAATGAGTCCCGCAATCTGATTCCAGGACAGTCGGGAAGTCAAGGTTATGTATAAGCTCTCTCAACAGTTTTGCTACAGTGAGACTGTCATTTCATCTGGTCAGGTAAGCTTCAACCCACTGCGAGAAGATACATACAATCACGAGGACATATCTTAGCCTGTTACACACAGGTATCTTAATAAAGTTTAACTGCATCCTCTTAAAAGGTCCTCCTGATCTTCCTATTTGACTCAGTGTTACTGCAATTCTCTTTATGACATTGTTCTGCTGGCACACAACACATCTGTGACACAACGCTCCAGCCATCAACCTGAACTTAGGATTGAACCATGTTTGCATAACCAACTTCACCTTGCCGCCTCTACCAACATGAGCTGGACCACGGATATGCCTATCCACTGGAGGTAACAAACTAATCTGCAACACTGGTCTTCCATCCATTGAAACCTAAATGTCATCATCTCTTTTGACACAGCCTGCTGTGACCCAACACTCCTGTTTTTCCTCTGAAACCTCTTTACCTCTTCCCATGTGTCTGTGGTTGTTAACAAAAGGCTATAGTTGGTCTCATCCATTCCATCATTTGTATACTCTCAAATAACGGTACAGTCATTGTGAGCCTTTGCCACCGCTTCAGCATAATTATTACCTAATGTCACGTGATCGTTTCCTCTATGGCGTGCAGGGCATTTGACAACTGCACCCTGTTCAGGCAATTCTGACACTTCAAGAAGGTTTCCTACTTGTTTGCCTTTCTGGATTGGGGATCCGGAAGACATCATGAACCCCCTTTGGGACAATAATCGTCCAAAGTCATGAACAACACCAAACCTGTACTATCTGTAAAAATTGTCACCATCAGTGTCTTTGAAACACAGCATGCTATAGTAAGAGCAATCAGAGCCACTTGCGCAGAAAATATTCCTTGATTTCAAGAAGCTTCAATAGCTCTTGAAATTGTGCAGACTGCATGAGCAGCTCTCAGCCTTCCTCCATAGTCTCATAAACACGATCAACATATAGCACAAAATCAGATTCAGGTAGGGGCTCATCTCCTATAGCTGGACTCAGTTTGGTGCATAGTTCAGTGACATTGAGACAATCATGATCCACTTCACATTCATTATTTTCCTGATCAGAACAGCACAGCGATTAAGAGTCACATTTTGTGTCACAAGAATGATCTGTTCATACTTGGTAAGGTGACTAGTTGTGAAGTGCTGGGTTCCAGTTCTTGTCAAGAACAACAGCACAGAATGGGAACACATGCAGTTAACGGGTGAGCCATAAAAATGTTCTCACACCTCTCAATGCTGACACTAACGGCTGCCACCGCTCAAGGCAACCTGGCAGCACAGAAGCTTTGGGATCAAGAGTAGGAGAAAAATAGACAACAGGCCTTCTGGCACTTCCATGTAATTGTGTAAGCTCTGAGAGAGCACATCCCTCCCTCTCACTGCAGAAAAGTGCAAATGACTGAATGTAGTCAGTCATTCCTAGCACTGGGGCACATCAGTGACTTTCCCTCAGCCCTAGGAAGGCTATCAAGTAATCGTTATCAAAAGTCATCGGATCAGATACATCCATGTGTGTGAGCCTCTGCAAAGGCTTGGCCACTAGAAAAAAGTTGGGTATCCACTGGGAACAATAGCACACTATTCCCCAAAACATCTTGACTTCTTATTGGGTGGTTGTCAGATTCATTTTCATAGTTGCTGGAATTCTCTCTTGTGACACTTTTCTTGCTCCTTTCTAAGTAGGATGACCATGATATTGAACTTCTTTCTGACAGATGCATGATGTCCTTTGTCAGCCAGGTGGTTCAACAAAGCAATAGTATCCTGTTTGCAAGCCTTTTTAGTGTTTGACGCCACCAATAGATCATCAATGTACCATATTAAAACTGAACTGAAAGGCATAATAAGGGATTCCAAAAAAAATTTAAGAATCTGGGTGAAAGTGGAGGGGCTCTCAGTGTACCCCTGTGGCACTAAGCACTATGCCAAGACCTGACTTTGAAAATGTGAAGAGCAACTGACTGTCCTCATGCAACGGTATCGAAAAGAAGGCCTGTCACAAATCAGTGACAGTGAACCACTCAGCCACATTTGGAATCTGAAACAGCATCACAGCTGGATTTGATACAACGGGACAACAAGGAACAACAATGTTGTTCACCTTTTGCAAGTCCTGCACAATGCTGTACTTCCCATTTGACTTCTGTATGTTCATAATGGGTGAGTTGTAAGGACTTCCCATAATTTCCTTCAAAAATCCTTATTGAATCATGGACTTGATTACTAGAGTTATCCCAGCAATTGTTTGCTGTGTAAAATTGTATTGGGGAGGTTTTTGGTACTCAGCATTTGGTTTTACTGTTATTTGAAGAGGTTCAACACCTTTGATCAACCCAATATACTTTCCCGAAAAATCCCACACTTCAGACTCGACTATCGCTTTAACGTCTGGTGGCAAATCATCCATTGTTACCAGGGTAAACAATGTGGTGCAAGATCGATCATTCGCCTCTTTGACTGCAACATCTTGATCATAGTTTTGCATCTCTATGCCTGTCAGCGTACAATAGATTACACAATACAATTTACAAAGGAGATCCCTCTGTATAATCAGTTACCACAAATTGTGATTCTCTTCAAAGGACCATATTTTCACAGGTATTACTGTTGTTTCTTGAGTTGTCATTTGTTTATTCTCTACTCCTATAACTTGGATCTTGTTTCCACAGAGGGGTAGGTTTGAAACTTCTGCTATTCTCAGAGTAGAACAGGTTGCACCAGTGTCAACAAAAAAATGACAAGCAGTGGCCATTCACCTCACCATCTGCAAATGGGCTGCGCTGGTCTACCTCCAAGACTGTGCCAAGTAGGCAATCCTCCACCACCCTCAGGCACAGTCAGGCTGACTGGTCTGAGCCATAACTCTTGACTGCCTCAAACATAGGAAACTGTTGGAAGGGATTATTGTTATGAAACACATTCTTATTCACATTTGGGACTAGGTGTCAACATCAGGGCAGTACACGCTCTACGGGCGACTAGAATGCAAAAACCCAACAATTTCAAGTTAACATAATTTATGCATTGTGCTGATGTGATGTTGTTTAACCTTTTGCATTGCAGAGTTTAATCTCAAAGACTAATGTTCAGCATGCATATAAATACTGTTCACATGCTATGTACTGCTGCAGGTTTTCAGACTGTGTCAGGGTGTGGTCTCCTTCCAGGGCCTTGTAGAAGCTTTCCCTTCAGCATGCCTGGGTGTGGTTTGTGGGCTGGGCCAAGACTCTATATAAGGGAGCCATCCCAGCTCCACGTGCTCACTATTCAGAGGTCCCGGTGCAGAGCAGCAGCAACTTCCTGAGCTCCTGTTCCGGTGGCCTACTTTGATCCTCCAGGCCTTGCCCTTTTCACTTTAATTGGTGATCCTAGATCAGGGCGGTAAGACGGAGGTCGGGCTGGCTGCCCGTTATCGAAGACTCTCGAGTTCTTGGGCCTAATCTTTGCATGATAAACAATTTTACTCTTGTGCGTGTGAATGTGCGCTTGATCGTTTCATGGCATTTGCATGCTGAGACTCGAATCGGCAAGACGCGCAATTCTTTGCTTGTGTTAACTCTTGATATTCACTGTCTGCTACCATTTTATGGCATTTACAAAGGTAGCATTCTAATCGGCCAGTGTTGCGATTCTTTTCTCGTGCTTGATTCATGTTATTCATTGTGCGCTACCATTTCTTGTCAGTCACATGGTGACATTCGAATCGGCAAGACGCGCAATTTGTTTTCTTGGGCTTTAACCCTTGATATTCATTGTGCACTACCATCCCTTGGCAGTTACATGGTGGCATTCGAATCGGCAAGACACGCAATTCGTTTTCTTGTGCTTTCACCATTGATATTCATTGTGCGCTAGCATTCCTTGGCAGTTACATGGTGGCATTCGAATCGGCAAGACGCGCAATTCTTTTCTCGTGCTTAATTCATGTTACTCATTGTACGCTACCATTACCTGACATTTATTTTGTGACATTCGAATCGGCAAGCCGCGCGATTACTTTTTTGTTTAAAATCACGGTGTTCATTATGCGCTAACATTTTAAGGCATTTACTTGGTGGCTTTCAAGTTGGCAAGTCGCGTGATTTATTTCTCGAGTTTAATTTGTGTTATTCATGGTGCACAATCATCCCATGGTGTTTACTACCTATGTGAAAATCTGCAATGTGCGCAATTCATGTTCCGGCAATTTGAGAGAACAAAAAGCCAGAGTTCTAGATGTAATGTTGTGTGTTCCTAATATGTTTCTCAAACACAATTCATATGATGGTTTTAGAAATCATTCAGATTGTTTCCTGATCCTCATGCAAAGGATAATACTTGAATTTGAAAGTTGCATTTAACCTTTCTTGATTCCCTCACAGGTATCCAGTCATCTTGAAGCCTAGTCAATTTAAGTCTATGCTTAGGTTGTCCATGGTTTCAGAATGACAATGCTTAGAGTCATGGCCTAGTATTGATTCATATGATGTAATTTTGTCTGGGAACTGTCACATTTTGTCGTGGTATCAGGGGTTGTGGAACCTGCATTACTGGAGCTTGCAGTACATTAAAATTTTGCTTTGTCTGTCTGCACATTTTGCATTTGTACTGGACTGTTACTCTGTGGCTGTGCAAATCCTGAGTTTTGGTGCTGATTAGCTGGGTTAAAATGAAACTCCCTCTTCCAATGCCCCAACTTGTTACACAAATGACATGAATTTGTCTTCTTCAAGGTAATCACATATAACACTGTACTAGGGTCAATTGGAACCCCTCGGCCACAAACCTGCATTTGATTTGCTCCCTATTGTTACACTCCATGCATAGCACCACCATTCCCCACAAATGGCTGGACTTGCTTACTACTCTGAGCAGTCTTCATCTGGGCAACCATCAATTCTCCTTCAACTTCTTCTGTTTCATCTCAATTTTAATTTCAATTTATTCTGACAACAAATCAAATGCTGTGAAATCATCATGCTAATCTCAGGTCTCAATCCTTTCACGAACCTTAACGCAAAATGTTCCATATCTTTGGGTTCAAGCGCCTCTATTCCACTATACTGCTTGAATGCTTGCAACAGTCTCTCTTAGTAGGCATGAATTGACTCTTTGGGTTCCTGAGTAGTTCTGTCAATTTTGATCCAATCTATATCTTGGGGTGGCATCTTTGCTTTCAAGAATGTTATCACTTGCTGATATTTTGTCATGCCTAATGGCAGAGTGACTTTCATTACTAGACTTCTTGGTGGTTCTGACTCAGGCCATTTGTTAGACTTGGCATCCTTGCCGTGGTCTCCCCTAACTGTTTGCCTCTGTTTCCCAGGTTGTTGATGTGTGTTGGACTCTGTTTTTGCTGTTTTTGTTACTCTGGACACTTACCACTGCTATCCAGTCCGAAAGTGCATGTTTTCCTATGTAAAATGTATGTGTAATTGACATGATTGGCATATTTGATTTACTAGTAAGTCCCTAATACAGTGCACTAGAGGTGCCAAGGGCATGTAAATCAAATGCCACTATTGGGCCTGCAGACCTGGTTATGCCACCCTCATTAGTAGCCCTGTAAACATGGCTCAGACCTGGCCCTGCAGTGTCTCTGTGTGTAGTTTTAAGCAGCCAATTTGACTTGGCAAGTGACCCCTAAGGTAGGCCCTAGGTAGCCCCATGGGCAGGGTGCAGTGTATGTTAAAGGTGGGACATGTACGTATGTGTTTTACATGTCATGACAGTGAAGTACTGCCAAATTCGTGTTTCACTGTTGCAAAGCCTATCTCTCTCACTGGTTAACATGGGGGCTGATTTTAAATATTAAAACACAGGTTCCCTTTGAGACCAGATAGACATTTGGAGTTTGGGATCTCTGAACTCACAATTTAAAAATACATCTTTTAGTGAAGTTGGTTTTTAGATTGTGTGTTTGAAAATGCCACTTTTAGAAAGTAGGCATTTTCTTGCTTAAACCATTCTGTGACCCTGCCTGTTTGTGGATTCCCTGTCTGGGTCAGGGCCATCAAAGACTTCCCCTACCAGCACCTGGACTCTCTGCTCAGACCCCTGGCCTGACAAGTGGTACCCTATCCAGTCCCTGGGCCCTTGAAAGGAGAAGCTGGTGAAAATCTAAGCAAACAGACTCCGGACAGACGCAGCTGCCGAATCCCATGACGCCGCCTGCAAAGGACTCTGTGGTCCTTACTGGAGTGCGACAACCCTCGCACGCTAGACACCGCTGCAGCCCCGCCGAAGTCTGCTACTCCTTGGATGTCGACACACCACATTGTGACCGACTACGCCCGAAGTGCGCAGATTCAACACTTCGTACCGACCACGCCTCACCTCCACCGCTCTACAGCCAGGACCCAACACCTCTTCGTGATGCCTCCCCTCCTTCACTCTGCAGCAACAGAACTGACACCGCCTCAGCGCTCAGACTCAGATTCAGCGCTGCCGCGATCCCCGACTTTGCCCACCGACTTGTTCTCACAGTTTACCAAGGTACTGTAACTGGGGGTCTGCTTGACTCCGTACCTGGTACCATTGGCATCGGATTGTTGGGAACAACTCAGTCACGACGCTTTGTTATCAACGTACTGAAGCATTTTATGTTTCTAAGTGCTATTTTTTAGTCTATATTTTAAAAATTCATAACTTGACTTGTGTATGTCGGATCTTTGTCGTTTTGGTCTTCTTTTGTTTAGATACATATTGGCTATGTTTCTAAACCTGTGTTGAGTCATTTTGTGGTGTTTTTTCTCCATATTACTGTGTGTGTTGGTACAAATACTTTACACCTGGTCTCAGAAGTTAAGCCTACCTGCTTGTGCCAAGCTACCAAGGGGGTGAGCGGAGGTTAACTGAGTTTGATTCTCCTCTACCCTGACTAGAGTGAGGGTCCTTGCTTGGACGGGGGTAACCTGACTGCCAACCAAAGACCCCATTTCTAACACCATTGAACAGATAATTTGCATTCTGCCAACAAGTCACTCGGAACCACAATGTCAAAAAGAGCATTCAAATCAACCCACAACACCTGTGAAATTGACACCAACATCTCAACATGCTTATACTAGTCCACTGGCTTTTCCCTCAGCTTTGGGAAATCATTAGTAACAGTTGCAAGATCACTTCTACTCCAGGGCACATGTACATAGCCTCCACCAGGCACTTCCCTCAGGGGGAAATATGTTGCAACCACCTCTCAAAAGGAGGTGGTTCTCCTGTTGGCTTCTTTGTGTTTTTTTTTTCCTCACCCATTGAGCTTCCCATTTCTCCAACTCATTCCATTTACAAATATTTTGAATCAATCCTTTAATTTGTATTTTCAGCCCTGAACTTCTCATACAAGTTACAACATCCTCATTAAAACATATATGATACTTTCTCTGCAAAGTGTTGGTCTTATTCAAGTCTACCTTGTATCTTTAAGATAGCTCCAACAATTTGTTTTAAACTTCTCCTGCATATCTAGTAACGTCTTTACACAAGAACACAAGTTCATTTTCATCATAGGTATCTAAACAAGCAATTGCAAGAAGGCTCCCGCTAATCATGTCATCCAATTTTAATTTTAATTTTGCCACATCCACCAGGTTATCTCTCCCTGGTGACTGAATTGTTCTCTGACTCACCTCAGTACTCACACTTTCTCCTGAGGGAGTATCAGCATTAAAAGCTGTAACCCACTCATATATTTCTTAAGCAGTAGAACTCGGTGTCACCACAGGGACTTAGATGTAATTTACAGATTTTAGAGGTGGCTCCCGTAGAGGTGTTCCAGAAGTTGGCATGCTCTGATATGTACCTATGGAACCATATCCTGAAAGATTTACATTAAATCAACACTCACCACACATGAAGAACAAATGGGCATTAGAACCAAAGGAACAAAGCCCCTCATATTAGGACTTGGTACCACAGTATCTGATCCACTGACTACACCTGGGATAGCTAAATTATAAGTTGTTTTCCCTGGGCCAACAGGCTGGTATCAAGGGTTCACAGGATCAATAGTAACTGGGACTGTAAGAGCATCAACGTTATGTAAAGTGACAAAATCAGCTGTAACACAAATCTCTGAACCCTCTCTTCTTGGTTCCCAATGTGCATTTGCCGGAGTAATCCACACAGGACCAGGAGTTATATTTACTAGAGCAGTTGCTAGTCCAACCTTTCCACCACAATGTGTGCTATTTTCAGCCTCCTTTAGAGTCTTATTGCATGGGGGTGGACTTTCTGATAAGAGTACATCTGGAAGGTTGTGTCCGGAATCACTGTTACTAACCCCATCCATATCATCTGGTTGCTTTTGCTTCCCTCCTTTTTATTCTTGTCCCTTTTCTTTTTCTTCTTTCCCTCCAATGCTTCACTTGTCAAGATTGAATACAATCTAACTCCCTCTATCGTATCAGTGCTCCATCGTTTCTGCTTTACATCCCACCTAGAATCTGCATGGGTGCATCCTGCTCTTTCTGGATATTTCTCTTTCTCTCTAGCAGGAGCAGCATGTTCCCAGACATTAAGCTCCTCATATTGTTCAAGTCTAGGAGGTGGTTTCATCTCGTCAAACACTCTCCTCAGATTTTCAATAATTCTCAAATTAAATGTGCCATATTGTGGGAACCTAAATACGCCTTCTTTCTCAGTGATCTCGTGCCATTGACCAAGCCAAATACAAGTATGAAGCACTACATTTTTTGACATATAATGACCTGGAGTATCTTCAGGAGGCACCTCTTCCCTCTGCATAGTAGGTATATGAACATCACCTTCAATCAAACCTCATAGGGCCTTAAAACAATTTGTTTTTCAACCAAATATCAATAATCTCAAACAGGAAATTTGTTCCGGACCAGAAAATAACTCTATGTTCGCAATTCCTTGCTCAGCAGCAACAACCAATTGCAGCACATCCCCTTGTAACATCCCCAACCAATACCAGCACAGCACTACACCAAACTACCAATACCAGCACTGCACATTGTGATGTCAATCTCGCAGCAGCTCACCCTCCTTTACAATCTGCAGACATGCACTTTCCTCAACATAGCAAACAGATAGCAAAATAACCGTTGTCTGCTTCACTAAAGATTTAACAGTATCCACTCACACAAGAGTATCAAATACTTCGAATGCGTGTTCAATTTTGGAGGAGGTGCCGCTTGTTGCCGCTTGTTTCCAAAGGGCAAGAGCCCTTTAAATTTCATTCAGCGCTCCCGCTGCCGCAGGAAGCACGTTCAATTTTGGAGGAGGTGCCGCTTGTTGCCGCTTGTTTCCAAAGGGCAGGAGCCCTTTAAATTTCATTCAGCGCTCCCGCTACAGTGGGAAGCACGTCCAATTTTGGAGGAGGTGCCGCTTGTTGCCGCTTGTTTCCAAAGGGCAGGAGCCCTTTAAATTTCATTCAGCGCTCCCGCTGCCGCGGGAAGCGCGTTCAATTTTGGAGGAGGTGCCGCTTGTTTCCAAAGGGCAGGAGCCCTTTAAATTTCATTTGGCGCTCCCGCTGCCGTGGGGCGCGCGCGCGCGGTGCACGTTCGAAGCCCGGGCCAAGGGCGGGCCCATCCTCCGCCCGTCAGCGCCTGACAGAGGCTGGGCTGGGCCACCCCCCTGACGTCCCACTCCCGAAGGGCTGTAAGGAGAGGGATTTTTCCTGCTGCTGAGCCGGTTGTGCGGTCAGAGGATCCGGCTGACTTTTTGCGCGGTAAGGGCAGGAACCAGCCTCCCTCGCCTACTGGTCCCTGGTGTCTGGAGCCCCTTTTAAGACTCTTTCTGCGCACGCTCCCGGGGGTTGTGCTTTCTGGACTCTGTTGACTTGTTGCAACGTAGGGGCAGGAATTAGCCCCCCCTTGCCCATTGGTCCTTGTTCTTTGGGGCGGGGGCCCCTTTAAGACTTCTCTGCAGCGACTATTGGTGTCCGGGCCGGGCTATTCCCCCTCCTTTTTGCTCTTGGGGGTTCCTCTGTTTGCCTGCCATCTGCAGCAGGGGCTGTGGAGTGTATAAACCATTGTATGGTGTGGGGTTCCTAACAGTACCAAGAGGGTCTCTTTTGTCTCCTTACAGTTTGGGTTTCACCTCAAGGCTCTTAGACTTTAGTAAGAAAGATGGGTCGTCGGCGGGGGGGGGGCGAAGAGAAGCCTGCATCTAACAAAACTCTAGACGGCTTCTTACATACTTCAACACTCCTGTTTTTCCTCTGAAACCTCTTTACCTCTTCCCATGTGTCTGTGGTTGTTAACAAAAGGCTATAGTTGGTCTCATCCATTCCATCATTTGTATACTCTCAAATAAAGGTACAGTCATTGTGAGCCTTTGCCACCGCTTCAGCATAATTATTACCTAATGTCACGTGATCGTTTCCTCTATGGCGTGCAGGGCATTTGACAACTGCACCCTGTTCAGGCAATTCTGACACTTCAAGAAGGTTTCCTACTTGTTTGCCTTTCTGGATTGGGGATCCGGAAGACATCATGAACCCCCTTTGGGACAATAATCGTCCAAAGTCATGAACAACACCAAACCTGTACTATCTGTAAAAATTGTCACCATCAGTGTCTTTGAAACACAGCATGCTATAGTAAGAGCAATCAGAGCCACTTGCGCAGAAAATATTCCTTGATTTCAAGAAGCTTCAATAGCTCTTGAAATTGTGCAGACTGCATGAGCAGCTCTCAGCCTTCCTCCATAGTCTCATAAACACGATCAACATATAGCACAAAATCAGATTCAGGTAGGGGCTCATCTCCTATAGCTGGACTCAGTTTGGTGCATAGTTCAGTGACATTGAGACAATCATGATCCACTTCACATTCATTATTTTCCTGATCAGAACAGCACAGCGATTAAGAGTCACATTTTGTGTCACAAGAATGATCTGTTCATACTTGGTAAGGTGACTAGTTGTGAAGTGCTGGGTTCCAGTTCTTGTCAAGAACAACAGCACAGAATGGGAACACATGCAGTTAACGGGTGAGCCATAAAAATGTTCTCACACCTCTCAATGCTGACACTAACGGCTGCCACCGCTCAAGGCAACCTGGCAGCACAGAAGCTTTGGGATCAAGAGTAGGAGAAAAATAGGCAACAGGCCTTCTGGCACTTCCATGTAATTGTGTAAGCTCTGAGAGAGCACATCCC
This sequence comes from Pleurodeles waltl, assembly GCF_031143425.1. Taxonomy (NCBI): domain Eukaryota; kingdom Metazoa; phylum Chordata; class Amphibia; order Caudata; family Salamandridae; genus Pleurodeles; species Pleurodeles waltl. The sequence continues at coordinate 650,891,255 of NC_090447.1, forward strand.
TCCCTCTCACTGCAGAAAAGTGCAAATGACTGAATGTAGTCAGTCATTCCTAGCACTGGGGCACATCAGTGACTTTCCCTCAGCCCTAGGAAGGCTATCAAGTAATCGTTATCAAAAGTCATCGGATCAGATACATCCTTGTGTGTGAGCCTCTGCAAAGGCTTGGCCACTAGAAAAAAGTTGGGTATCCACTGGGAACAATAGCACACCATTCCCCAAAACATCTTGACTTCTTATTGGGTGGTTGTCAGATTCATTTTCATAGTTGCTGGAATTCTCTCTTGTGACACTTTTCTTGCTCCTTTCTCAGTAGGATGACCATGATATTGAACTTCTTTCTGACAGATGCATGATGTCCTTTGTCAGCCAGGTGGTTCAACAAAGCAATAGTATCCTGTTTGCAAGCCTTTTTAGTGTTTGACGCCACCAATAGATCATCAATGTACCATATTAAAACTGAACTGAAAGGCATAATAAGGGATTCCAAAAAAAATTTAAGAATCTGGGTGAAAGTGGAGGGGCTCTCAGTGTACCCCTGTGGCACTAAGCACTATGCCAAGACCTGACTTTGAAAATGTGAAGAGCAACTGACTGTCCTCATGCAACGGTATCGAAAAGAAGGCCTGTCACAAATCAGTGGCAGTGAACCACTCAGCCACATTTGGAATCTGAAACAGCATCACAGCTGGATTTGATACAACGGGACAACAAGGAACAACAATGTTGTTCACCTTTTGCAAGTCCTGCACAATGCTGTACTTCCCATTTGACTTCTGTATGTTCATAATGGGTGAGTTGTAAGGACTTCCCATAATTTCCTTCAAAAATCCTTATTGAATCATGGACTTGATTACTAGAGTTATCCCAGCAATTGTTTGCTGTGTAAGATTGTATTGGGGAGGTTTTTGGTACTCAGCATTTGGTTTTACTGTTATTTGAAGAGGTTCAACACCTTTGATCAACCCAATATCCTTTCCCGAAAAATCCCACACTTCAGACTCGACTATCCCTTTAACGTCTGGTGGCAAATCATCCATTGTTACCAGGGTAAACAATGTGGTGCAAGATCCATCATTCGCCTCTTTGACTGCAACATCTTGATCATAGTTTTGCATCTCTATGCCTGTCAGCGTACAATAGATTACACAATCCAATTTACAAAGGAGATCCCTCTGTATAATCACATACCACAAATTGTGATTCTCTTCAAAGGACCATATTTTCACAGGTATTACTGTTGTTTCTTGAGTTGTCATTTGTTTATTCTCTACTCCTATAACTTGGATCTTGTTTCCACAGAGGGGTAGGTTTGAAACTTCTGCTATTCTCAGAGTAGAACAGGTTGCACCAGTGTCAACAAAAAAATGACAAGCAGTGGCCATTCACCTCACCATCTGCAAATGGGCCGCTCTGGTCTACCTCCAAGACTGTGCCAAGTAGGCAATCCTCCACCACCCTCAGGCACAGTCAGGCTGACTGGTCTGAGCCATAACTCTTGACTGCCTCAAACATAGGAAACTGTTGGAAGGGATTATTGTTATGAAACACATTCTTATTCACATTTGGGACTAGGTGTCAACATCAGGGCAGTACACGCTCTACGGGCGACTAGAATGCAAAAACCCAACAATTTCAAGTTAACATAATTTATGCATTGTGCTGATGTGATGTTGTTTAACCTTTTGCATTGCAGAGTTTAATCTCAAAAACTAATGTTCAGCATGCATATAAATACTGTTCACATGCTATGTACTGCTGCAGGTTTTCAGACTGTGTCAGGGTGTGGTCTCCTTCCAGGGCCTTTTAGAAGCTTTCCCTTCAGCATGCCTGGGTGTGGTTTGTGGGCTGGGCCAAGACTCTATATAAGGGAGCCATCCCAGCTCCACGTGTTCACTATTCAGAGGTCCCGGTGCAGAGCAGCAGCAACTTCCTGAGCTCCTGTTCCGGTGGCCTACTTTGATCCTCCAGGTCTTGCCCTTTTCACTTTAATTGGTGATCCTAGATCAGGGCGGTAAGACGGAGGTCGGGCTGGCCGCCCGTTATCGAAGACTCTCGAGTTCTTGGGCCTAATCTTTGCATGATAAACAATTTTACTCTTGTGCGTGTGAATGTGCGCTTGATCGTTTCATGGCATTTGCATGCTGAGACTCGAATCGGCAAGACGCGCAATTCTTTGCTTGTGTTAACTCTTGATATTCACTGTCTGCTACCATTTTATGGCATTTACAAAGGTAGCATTCTAATCGGCCAGTGTTGCGATTCTTTTCTCGTGCTTGATTCATGTTATTCATTGTGCGCTACCATTGCTTGTCAGTCACATGGTGGCATTCGAATCGGCAAGACGCGCAATTTGTTTTCTTGGGCTTTAACCCTTGATATTCATTGTGCGCTACCATCCCTTGGCAGATACATGGTGGCATTCGAATCGGCAAGACGCGCAATTCGTTTTCTTGTGCTTTAACCCTTGATATTCATTGTGCGCTAGCATTCCTTGGCAGTTACATGGTGGCATTCGAATCGGCAAGACGCGCAATTCTTTTCTCGTGCTTAATTCATGTTACTCATTGTACGCTACCATTACCTGACATTTATTTTGTGACATTCGAATCGGCAAGCCGCGCGATTCCTTTTTTGTGTTTAAAATCACAGTGTTCATTATGCGCTAACATTTTAAGGCATTTACTTGGTGGCTTTCAAGTTGGCAAGTCGCGTGATTTATTTCTCGAGTTTAATTTGTGTTATTCATGGTGCACAATCATCCCATGGTGTTTACTACCTATGTGAAAATCTGCAATGTGCGCAATTCATGTTCCGGCAATTTGAGAGAACAAAAAGCCAGAGTTCTAGATGTAATGTTGTGTGTTCCTAATATGTTTCTCAAACACAATTCATATGATGGTTTTAGAAATCATTCAGATTGTTTCCTGATCCTCATGCAAAGGATAATACTTGAATTTGAAAGTTGCATTTAACCTTTCTTGATTCCCTCACAGGTATCCAGTCATCTTTAAGCTTAGTCAATTTAAGTCTATGCTTAGGTTGTCCATGGTTTCAGAATGACAATGCTTAGAGTCATAGCCTAGTATTGATTCATATGATGTAATCTTGATATTGTGTGTTTTAACCTTTTTGCTCCCTACAGGTCTCCTTCCCAGCTGTTCCCTTCCTAATCCCCTTTTCCCCACTTTGACTCTCTTAGACTCTGTGACAATTCTAATCAGAGTATTGGAGCTGTCTTGTGGTGGAAGTGTTGGAAACATGCACAGACCCTGAGGATCTGGTGACTCTGACACTAGGTGAGAATTTTGTCTGGGAACTGTCACATTTTGTTGTGGTATCAGGGGTTGTGGAACCTGCATTACTGGAGCGTGCAGTACATTAAAATTTTGCTTTGTCTGTCTGCACATTTTACATTTGTACTGGACTGTTACTCTGCGGCTGTGCAAATCCTGAGTTTTGGTGCTGATTAGCTGGGTTAAAATGAAACTCCCTCTTCCAATGCCCCAACTTGTTACACAAATGACATGAATTTGTCTTCTTCACGGTAATCACATATAACACTGTACTAGGGTCAATTGGAACCCCTCGGCCACTAACCTGCATTTGATTTGCTCCCTATTGTTACACTCCATGCATAGCACCACCATTCCCCACAAATGGCTGGACTTGCTTACTACTCTGAGCAGTCTTCATCTGGGCAACCATCAATTCGCCTTCAACTTCTTCTGTTTCATCTCAATTTTAATTTCAATTTATTCTGACAACAAATCAAATGCTGTGAAATCATCATGCTAATCTCAGGTCTCAATCCTTTCACGAACCTTAACGCAAAATGTTCCATATCTTTGGGTTCAAGCGCCTCTATTCCACTATACTGCTTGAATGCTTGCAACAGTCTCTCTTAGTAGGCATGAATTGACTCTTTGGGTTCCTGAGTAGTTCTGTCAATTTTGATCCAATCTATATCTTGGGGTGGCATCTTTGCTTTCAAGAATGTTATCACTTGCTGATATTTTTTCATGCCTAATGGCAGAGTGACTTTCATTACTAGACTTCTTGGTGGTTCTGACTCAGGCCATTTGTTAGACTTGGCATCCTTGCCGTGGTCTCCCCTAACTGTTTGCCTCTGTTTCCCAGGTTGTTGATGTGTGTTGGACTCTGTTTTTGCTGTTTTTGTTACTCTGGGCACTTACCACTGCTATCCAGTCCGAAAGTGCATGTTTTCCTATGTAAAATGTATGTGTAATTGACATGATTGGCATATTTGATTTACTAGTAAGTCCCTAATACAGTGCACTAGAGGTGCCCAGGGCATGTAAATCAAATGCCACTATTGGGCCTGCAGACCTGGTTATGCCACCCTCATTAGTAGCCCTGTAAACATGGCTCAGACCTGGCCCTGCAGTGTCTCTGTGTGCAGTTTTAAGCAGCCAATTCGACTTGGCAAGTGACCCCTAAGGTAGGCCCTAGGTAGCCCCATGGGCAGGGTGCAGTGTATGTTAAAGGTGGGACATGTACGTATGTGTTTTACATGTCATGACAGTGAAGTACTGCCAAGTTCGTGTTTCACTGTTGCAAAGCCTATCTCTCTCACAGGTTAACATGGGGGCTGCTTTTAAATATTAAAACACAGGTTCCCTTTGGGAGCAGATAGACATGTGGAGTTTGGGATCTCTGAACTCACAATTTAAAAATACATCTTTTAGTGAAGTTGGTTTATATATTGTGTGTTTGAAAATGCCACTTTTAGAAAGTAGGCATTTTCTTGCTTAAACCATTCTGTGACTCTGCCTGTTTGTGGATTCTCTGTCTGGGTCAGAGCCATCAAAGACTTCCCCTACCAGCACCTGGACTCTCTGCTCAGACCCCTGGCCTGACAAGTGGTACCCTATCCAGTCCCTGGGCCCTTGAAAGGAGAAGCTGGTGAAAATCTAAGCAAACAGACTCCGGACAGACGCAGCTGCCGAATCCCATGACGCCGCCTGCAAAGGACTCTGTGGTCCTTACTGGAGTGCGACAACCCTCGCGCGCTAGACACCGCTGCAGCCCCGCCGAAGTCTGCTACTCCTTGGATGTCGACACACCACATCGTGACCGACTACGCCCGAAGTGCGCAGATTCAACACTTCGTACCGACCACACCTCACCTCCACCGCTCTACAGCCAGGACCCAACACCTCTTCGTGATGCCTCCCCTCCTTCACTCTGCAGCAACAGATCTGACACCGCCTCAGCGCTCAGACTCAGATTCAGCGCTGCCGCGATCCCCGACTTTGCCCACCGACTTGTTCTCACAGTTTACCAAGGTACTGTAACTGGGGGTCTGCGTGACTCCGTACCTGGTACCATTGGCATCGGATTGTTGGGAACAACTCAGTCACGACGCTTTGTTATCAACGTACTGAAGCATTTTATGTTTCTAAGTGCTATTTTTTAGTCTATATTTTAAAAATTCATAACTTGACTTGTGTATGTCGGATCTTTGTCGTTTTGGTCTTCTTTTGTTTAGATACATATTGGCTATGTTTCTAAACCTGTGTTGAGTCATTTTGTGGTGTTTTTACTCCATATTACTGTGTGTGTTGGTACAAATACTTTACACCTGGTCTCAGAAGTTAAGCCTACCTGCTTGTGCCAAGCTACCAAGGGGGTGAGCGGAGGTTAACTGAGTTTGATTCTCCTCTACCCTGACTAGAGTGAGGGTCCTTGCTTGGACGGGGGTAACCTGACTGCCAACCAAAGACCCCATTTCTAACACCATTGAACAGATAATTTGCATTCTGCCAACAAGTCACTCGGAACCACAATGTCAAAAAGAGCATTCAAATCAACCCACAACACCTGTGAAATTGACACCAACATCTCAACATGCTTATACTAGTCCACTGGCTTTTCCCTCAGCTTTGGGAAATCATTAGTAACAGTTGCAAGATCACTTCTACTCCAGGGCACATGTACATAGCCTCCACCAGGCACTTCCCTCAGGGGGAAATATGTTGCAACCACCTCTCAAAAGGAGGTGGTTCTCCTGTTGGCTTCTTTGTGTTTTTTTTTCCTCACCCATTGAGCTTTCCATTTCTCCAACTCATTCCATTTACAAATATTTTGAATCAATCCTTTCATTTGTATTTTCAGCCCTGAACTTCTCATACAAGTTACAACATCCTCATTAAAACATATATGATACTTTCTCTGCAAAGTGTTGGTCTTATTCAAGTCTACCTTGTATCTTTAAGATAGCTCCAACAATTTGTTTTAAACTTCTCCTGCATATCTAGTAACGTCTTTACACAAGAACACAAGTTAATTTTCATCATAGGTATCTAAACAAGCAATTGCAAGGCTCCCGCTAATCATGTCATCCAATTTTAATTTTAATTTTGCAACATCCACCAGGTTATCTCTCCCTAGTGACTGAATTGTTCTCTGACTCACCTCAGTACTCACACTTTCTCCTGAGGGAGTATCAGCATTAAAAGTTGTAACCCACTCATATATTTCTTAAGCAGTAGAACTCGGTGTCACCACAGGGACTTAGATGTAATTTACAGATTTTAGAGGTGGCTCCCGTAGAGGTGTTCCAGAAGTTGGCATGCTCTGATATGTACCTATGGAACCACATCCTGAAAGATTTACATTAAATCAACACTCACCACACATGAAGAACAAATGGGCATTAGAACCAAAGGAACAAAGCCCCTCATATTAGGAATTGGTACCACAGTATCTGATCCACTGACTACACCTGGGATAGCTAAATTATAAGTTGTTTTCCCTGGGCCAACAGGCTGGTATCAAGGGTTCACAGGATCAATAGTAACTGGGACTGTAAGAGCATCAACGTTATGTAAAGTTACAAAATCAGCTGTAACACAAATCTCTGAACCCTCTCTTCTTGGTTCCCAATGTGCATTTGCCGGAGTAATCCACACAGGACCAGGAGTTATATTCACTAGAGCAGTTGCTAGTCCAACCTTTCCACCACAATGTGTGCTATTTTCAGCCTCCTTTAGAGTCTTATTGCATGGGGGTGGACTTTCTGATAAGAGTACATCTGGAAGGGTGTGTCCGGAATCACTGTTACTAACCCCATCCATATCATCTGGTTGCTTTTGCTTCCCTCCTTTTGATTCTTGTCCCTTTTCTTTTTCTTCTTTCCCTCCAATGCTTCACTTGTCAAGATTGAATACAATCTAACTCCCTCTATCGTATCAGTGCTCCATCTTTTCTGCTTTACATCCCACGTAGAATCTGCATGGGTGCATCCTGCTCTTTCTGGATATTTCTCTTTCTCTCTAGCAGGAGCAGCATGTTCCCAGACATTAAGCTCCTCATATTGTTCAAGTCTAGGAGGTGGTTTCATCTCGTCAAACACTCTCCTCAGATTTTCAATAATTCTCAAATTAAATGTGCCATATTGTGGGAACCTAAATACGCCTTCTTTCTCAGTGATCTCGTGCCATTGACCAAGCCAAATACAAGTATGAAGCACTACATTTTTTGACATATAATGACCTGGAGTATCTTCAGGAGGCACCTCTTCCCTCTGCACAGTAGGTATATGAACATCACCTTCAATCAAACCTCATAGGGCCTTAAAACAATTTGTTTTTCAACCAAATATCAATAATCTCAAACAGGAAATTTGTTCCGGACCAGAAAATAACTCTATGTTCGAAATTCCTTGCTCAGCAGCAACAACCAATTGCAGCACATCCCCTTGTAACATCCCCAACCAATACCAGCACAGCACTACACCAAACTACCAATACCAGCACTGCACATTGTGATGTCAATCTCGCAGCAGCTCACCCTCCTTTACAATCTGCAGACATGCACTTTCCTCAACATAGCAAACAGATAGCAAAATAACCGTTGTCTGCTTCACTAAAGATTTAACAGTATCCACTCACATAAGAGTATCAAATACTTTGAATGCGTGTTCAATTTTGGAGGAGGTGCCGCTTGTTGCCGCTTGTTTCCAAAGGGCAAGAGCCCTTTAAATTTCATTCAGCGCTCCCGCTGCCGCGGGAAGCACGTTCAATTTTGGAGGAGGTGCCGCTTGTTGCCGCTTGTTTCCAAAGGGCAGGAGCCCTTTAAATTTCATTCAGCGCTCCAGCTACAGTGGGAAGCGCGTTCAATTTTGGAGGAGGTGCCGCTTGTTGCCGCTTGTTTCCAAAGGGCAGGAGCCCTTTAAATTTCATTCAGCGCTCCCGCTGCCGCGGGAAGCGCGTTCAATTTTGGAGGAGGTGCCGCTTGTTGCCGCTTGTTTCCAAAGGGCAGGAGCCCTTTAAATTTCATTTGGCGCTCCCGCTGCCGCGGGGCGCGCGCGGGCGGTGCACGTTCGAAGCCCGGGCCAAGGGCGGGCCCATCCTCCGCCCGTCAGCGCCTGACAGAGGCTGGGCTGGGCCACCCCCCTGACGTCCCACTCCCGAAGGGCTGTAAGGAGAGGGATTTTTCCTGCTGCTGAGCCGGTTGTGCGGTCAGAGGATCCGGCTGACTTTTTGCGCGGTAAGGGCAGGAACCAGCCTCCCTCGCCTACTGGTCCCTGGTGTCTGGAGCCCCTTTTAAGACTCTTTCTGCGCACGCTCCCGGGGGTTGTGCTTTCTGGACTCTGTTGACTTGTTGCAACGTAGGGGCAGGAATTAGCCCCCCCTTGCCCATTGGTCCTTGTTCTTTGGGGCGGGGGCCCCTTTAAGACTTCTCTGCAGCGACTATTGGTGTCCGGGCCAGGCTATTCCCCCTCCTTTTTGCTCTTGGGGGTTCCTCTGTTTGCCTGCCATCTGCAGCAGGGGCTGTGGAGTGTATAAACCATTGTATGGTGTGGGGTTCCTAACAGTACCAAGAGGGTCTCTTTTGTCTCCTTACAGTTTGGGTTTCACCTCAAGGCTCTTAGACTTTAGTAAGAAAGATGGGTCGTCGGCAGGGGAGGGGCGAAGAGAAGCCTGGATCTAACAAAACTCTAGACGGCTTCTTACATAAGGCCGTCGGGGCTCTAGAGAAAGAAATAGAGCTGGTGCAGCGCCGTTTAGCAGTTCCACCTTCCCCAGCTATCTTTGGAGCCCATGACAACCTCTCTATACAGTCCACCTCGCACTTAGGATCTCTATTTATAGTGTCCCCCCCTTCCCCTTCCCCTGTAGGTACTTTCCTGAAGTCCCAGGGTGAAGTGCCAAATGACCCTATTCCTCCTGCATTGCTGATTTCGCCAACGATGTGCCCTCCAAAGAGTGAGCTCCCCACTACCATCGCTCCCAATCCCAAGGGCAACAGGAAACGTAGGGAGCCTGCCATTTTAAATAAACGTACCAGGATTCCTAGTCCCCTCCATCCGACTCAGCACCCCATCAAGGTCTCGGATCTATCCTCCTCGCCTCTTACCAGCGACCAACAGTCAAATGAGTCTTTTACGGTTCTCATAAGAGAAGAGATCTCTAAGTTGCTTCTTCCAATTGTAACCCACCTTCAAGCAATAGAGGAGAAACTTGAAGTTTTTATTAAGACCCAGAAGCCTGTTCCCTCTACTACTACTGACAATCAACCTTCCTCGCACCATTCTTTCCCCATTTACGAGCAGGTTAGCATTAACAGACGACCTGCCCCAACGAGCAAGAGCCTTTCTCTTATGAACCAACCAACCAGTTTAACCAGAGTATCAAATACCCCAATTATTTCTCTGCCGATGGCTCCAGCCCATCCCCCCATTAAGGATACCCCTTCCGTTAAACCCAGTTTCTAGCACTGGTACTTTTACTCCTACTTGTGATCATGTTCTTTCGGTCTCCTGGCAAAGGCCCCAGACCACCGGCCCAGCTGAAACAAGAGCATTGCAACTCCCCCCAGAGTCTTGCCAATATGTTTTGGTTATTTTCAATGTGCCTGTACTTAAAACCAAATCCCAGGAATCTTTCACTGAGCTCAAAAACAAGGTTATTCATTGGTTACATCTTAATGCGGGGTTCGCATTATCCATGACATCCTCGATCCTAATGGTGAGAAGGGTTGGGCGGGTGGGTTCTCTAGAAAAGATCGGCACAGGGGATTGCATTGTCATCAATTTTGATTCCCCTGCTCTTGTAAGGCAGCTCGTGCTAAATGCAGATAGACCGTATCCTGAAATTGGTCTGGTCTCTCTGTGTAGACTTCAAGCATTTTATCCATCAGCAGGGCCACCTATGAATAGGCAACCATTTTTGATTCAGAAAGTTCCCTGTGAAATTGAGACACGGCTCAGCCCTGCTCTTGGTCTTAGACATCCATCACTGTCACTCTCGGAGATAGACTGACTATGCGATTGCCCGTGGGAAGAGGATTCCAACACTCTAGCTTCTGAGCACACTAATTATACTGTCTCCAATGTTCCTACTCTAGCAACGTCATTGCCTTTGACGAACCCTGATAATCAGGGAACTCCTGATAACACCCTTCATTTAGCCAATAAGGAGGGGGCTCCCCATACCTCAATCACTTCTAGGGACCCTGGGCTCTATTGCTCAGATACCCCATTAGATATGATTTTATCGGCCCTGCACCCTGTGAAGTGTACACTACACAAGACAATACAGATACAGGCAACTATATTCCTCCAAAGGAAGCTAGATATACCAAATCCAGTGATTTTGCCAAAGTTCTTAGTTGGAATATAGCAGGGCTGGAAAGCAAAATGCAAAATTTGGAATGGGGCCAATTTATTGACAACCATTCATTATGTCTATTTCAAGAAACTTGGGCGACGGGTCCCAAATACAGATTAGGTTTTAGAAGTTATTGGGTTCTAGCTCGAAAGTCATCCTCTGGGAGATCTTCAGGTGGGCTACTTATATGGTTAAGTAGTTCTCTCAGAAGCAAAGCTGTAGCGATAGACACAGGCTGTCCTGATTTACAGGCCCTATTGCTAACGATTCCCGAGGAGAAATCCTTACTAATAATTAATGTTTGTAACAGGAGTGTGGGTTCCCCCGTAGATCACAACGCTCTATTTTTATTGGATAGCCTACTTAAAAATAATATTTCCTATTTTATTCTGATTGGAGGGGATTTTATTGTTACATTTGAGCCCAACCCCCTGGTTCAAGAAATATATCAGGAAGATGATGCCTATTGGGGGATCCCACAGCTAGTCTCCAACAAACGGCCGAGATTGAGCAAAACAGCCCGTCTAGTGGCTGATTTTACAATAACTCATGGCCTTCGAGCCTGTAATGGTCGCTCCTGCTCTGATGCAAATTTGCACCCCACTTTCAAACGAGGAAGGACTAGAAGCCAGATTGATTATATACTCCTCGACATTAGACTGTGGGGCCATATGGTTGAGATGAGTGTACAAGAGCATGAAGAGAGTGACCATGACCCATTGATTCTATCGACTAGAGGCTTATTCCCTTCACTTGAGACACCCCATTCTAAGCTTTATGCCCATCAGCTAGTTTTATCAAATAGTAGACAGAATTTAAAATGGGAGTTTGTTACTACATCCCCCGAGCATCTTCCATTAATCTACAATCTGCTAGCCAATCAAATGGAGTGCATGCTGCATTACAATGAAGATGATGAGGGAGATAGGCTTTTAGCAGCCCATAGTAAACTGTTTGACACCTCTTCACAAAAGAGATCTCCAGCAATACCAAGAAAAAGTGCCGCTCACGGTGGTTTAACAATTTATGTAGGGAAGCACAGCTCACTCTTCTGAAAGTTCTGAAAACAGGCCAAGTTGATTCTACAGTATAAGAATAGCTAGAAAAGATTATAAGAATGAATGTATTAAGGCTCGTAGAAGCTGGGAAGAGGCTAGATGGGTAGCTATCTTGGAAACCGCTAAATCAAAAGATACCTCCAGGTTTTGGAAATTAATAGCAGAAAACTGTGGAGACTCTGCCTCTGTAACTGGCACATCAATTCTTCCTGCAACCTGGGTCGAGCATTTTGGCCAATTATACGCAGGTTCTCCCGAGGTATCTCTTAGGTCCCTCGATGCCCCAATATCCCAAGCCGCTACCTCGATCTCATTCACTTTAGCTGAAACTAGCGCCGCTATTGATTCACTAAATTGGGGAAAGGCTCCTGGTCCTGATAAGATTCCGGGCGATTTATACAAGGCAAGACCTGACATATGGGCTCCTTATCTTAATCGAATCTGCAACGCAATCGCAGCTGGAGCCCCTATCCCTCTCTCATGGAAAGGGGCTGAGATAGTTCCTGTCTTTAGAAAAGGTTGCCCTAATATTCCAGCCAACTATCGTCCGATCAGTCTCCTGGATAATTTAAAAAAAATCTATGCCAAACATCTTTTGTGTCACCTTGATGAATGGATCATGGAATCTAATGCCCTATCTAATTTACAAGCAGGGTTTAGACCTGCAGTGAGCACTATTGACCAAGGCTTAAGATTCCTGGCAATTAAGTGGAAGAATGTGGACTTAGGGGGGGGGAAATCTGTATGTGGTCTTTATAGATCTAAGAGCTGCATTTGATCTGATCCCCAGGAACATGCTATGGTCAACACTCTCCAACATGGGGGTTCCTGCTGGTCTCTTGAGTCTTATCACCCGGCTTCACGATAACAACTATGCCCAAATCAGTTGTGGCAAGGAGGGTGAGCTGACAGATCCTGTGGCCATTAACAGAGGAGTCCGGCAGGGGTGCGTTCTGGCCCCTACCCTTTTTTTGCTTTATATCAATAACTTCATCGGTTATCTGGAGAATTGCACAAACGACTTGCCCAAATTGGCAGGGGAAAAAATCCCATGTTTATTGTACGCGGACGATACAATCTTGCTAGCCAAATCTCCTGTGGGGATTCAAAATTTGGTTAACCAATTTTGTGCTTACTGTAGGGATTTTGGGCTTGACGTCAATGCTAAAAAAATGAAATTTATGATATATAGCTCTCTAAGGAAACGACCTTGTGTTAAAATTGAAATGAATTCAATACCACTGGAGAAAGTGGAAGAGTTTGACTATTTGGGATTTAGATTATCAACCACTGGAAAATGTGAGGCAGCCATTGGTAAAGGGGCACTTATTTTAAGTCAAAGAGGTGGGGCCCTTGTTTGTAGGTCCAGAAAGGTCCTGAGTTCCCCTTTGATTATAATCGCCGAGATCTATAATGCCCAAATCCGTGCGGCGGCCTTATATGGAGCAGAACTCTGGGGATCCCACAGAAGACTGGATATTTTACAAACAAAAGAAAACAACTTCCTTAGACAGGTTTCCAGGTTAGGGGTAGGTACCCCAATGATTCCTCTTAGGCTCGACTTAGGGTTAAACAGTATTACAACCATAGCGGCCTTGAGACCGCTCTCTTATTGGATTCGCCTTTGGACAACTCATGAACTAGAACCATATAGGGTGGCGGTGAGGGAACTTATAGCCACTTCACAGGGCCCGATTAGAATTCAATGGCTGCAGGAGATTAAATCTGCTTGGGCTAATATAGGTCTTTCCCACTACTGGGAACACCCGAAACTGATTCCCAATAACGCAAAACATCTCGTCAAAAGAAGATATTGGGAAAAAGTCAACAAAGATATACTGAGCCAAAATGGGCTGGGTAGGCTAACAACAGAATTTCGCCAAATCAAACACGAACCTTGGCCCGAGATTTTCATGAACCTCCCTATGCCATCCCATGCTCGTGCCCTTTATCTACAACTTAGATATGGTTCCCTGCCTATTAATATCTATACGGCCCACTGGCCATCCAGCGTCCCTTCGACTGATAGATGCATATCTTGTCCTCTTCATAAAGAAACAATCAAGCATATTCTGTTTTTCTGTCCCTCATACAAGAACCCTAGAGGAAAGTGGATTATCCCCCTCTGTAAAAATGTATTACTGTCGGATAGAGTCAATGCTACCAGAATATGCAAATATGAAACATCCACACTGGTTGCCTCCTCAGTTTCCAAATTTTTATCGGAGGCTTGGCGCATCCGTCGCAGGTTCATTTCTTTAGAGAGGCCCCAAGAGCTTTAGGCTGAGTTTTTGCCCGTTCACAGAGAGAGATCCCAATCAGATTTTTATTTCTTCGTTCCTTCTTTTATCTCTTATCATATGATATGTATCCTGCTATTTTTCTGATTTTATTAACTTATATGTGACATCTTTTTCTTATTTTAGCAAGAATTCTGGACCTTTTTAGGAGTAAATTGGGGCTGCATAAGCTCATTTTAATTTTAGTCGTAAGGATTTTATTGAAATATTTTATACGTTAGCTGATTATCAGACTTTTATAGTATCTTGAATGATTGTTTTTATGAATTATGATGAGTTATTGCGATTCCAATGGATTTATACAACCATGTAAAATTGTGTTTTTCTTTTAAATTTAAATGGTCCAAATCTTTTGGACCGAATGTATTTAAATAAATAAATAAATACTTTGAATGAAACCTCGACCTCTGGTGTATCATTCAGATTAGTGTAGATTCACCCGTGCATTAAGATCCACCATACCAATCACCTCACATTCACACAAAGATAAATCCCTGTCTCAATTGTGGTGTCATAGAAGCCTCACGACAAGCACTACTAAACATAGCAGACAATTACAATTTGGTGTCTTCTACACCTTTTAATACTATCCTGGGAATTTAGGTCACATTGGACCCAATAACAATGTCAACTTCTTTTATTAACACTACACTCAAACAACATTAAAAACATCTCTGCAAAACATCAACCAAAGGTCACAAACACCACAAACATAAACATAAACCACTACAATTTACGACCCTATTGATACCCACTCCTCCACTTCTGGTACAGCTGTCTCCAGAATGTCTGAAATCCGGCCCATCCTCTAAAGTCTGGACATGGACACTAGGGACTAGATTGTGGGAACTAACTAATCCAGAATAAAGGGTTCCAGCTCCCCTTACATCAGGATCCTAACCATTATCACTCTGCTACCATCTAAGAAAGCTTCTGTCCCACTTTCCTATTTGTCTTCTCTTGACTGTCCTTTTTTGGAGTCCAGAGAGGTAAAGGGAGTTAAATCAACATTTCAAAAGACTTAGCAGTGCAATCTATTTGGCCACACATTACATCTTTGACTCGGAAATTAAAGTTAAAAAATGTATTACAAATTTAAGGTCACACTTATGTAAATGAGCCTCAAAAACATACTATATAAGTACAAAATCACCAAGGGTCAAGTAAAGCTTTGAATCAGAATAAATCGTACAAGCACAAGGCATACAAGAATCTCAGTAGCAGCAATACATAAAATGAGAAACAAAATCTGATTGTCAGTATACAAGTTGCTGTCTTCTTGTCTAATCATTTGAAAATAAATTACATCTAAATATCCTAACTAAACTACTCCGCAAACCCTAATTATCTCACTGGAAATATTTAAGAAAATGATAATAATTTGAAAGTGTCACCATAACAGAAACCTCAGTGGGAGCTGTGAATGAAAGCTGGGAGTAGCATAAAGCCACTTGAACAGGTTAAGAATAGAGATGTCTGTACCTCTCCAGGTCTCATGGGAATGCGCTCTAGTCAAAAGTTGTAAGGGGTCTGCCTTGTCTAACTAACAGGATATCAATTTAGACCTTGCAGAACCTTCGAGAATCCACATCATCAACAACAGTAATTATCCATCTTCCATGCTCAATTGGATTTTACATTTCCCATCAGTCTGGCATGCCATGAAACAAGCATCAAGACAACCTTGGATGTCTCCCAGATTCTAGTGCATATAGAAAAGTCATCCTTTTTCCAGTACTATAGCACTCCTTGTCCTTTCCAACATATCCTTCCGTACCCCACTATCTAAAATTCATAACATGCCTTTTATCAACTGTAGACTTGTGCAGATGCACCTGCAAATAAAAAATAATGCAACTTAAACAAAGTTCCACATTGAAAGTTAAGCATAGAAAAACAATATAATTATAAATAACTGTGATTATACATCTATCAATTATAATATCACAATCTAAATACATTAATATAAATGCAAATATGGTTTATAGTGCAACTGATTAAAGTCGTTAGTAAAGCATACATGTAAAATTGTGACCTTTTTACTCATGAATGCACCTTGAATATTATGATTTTGATGTATCACATGACAGCAACATTAAAGCACACAATATATGTTTATTGATTACACTTTAAATGACACTCTTACAGTGCAGAATGACACAGCCAAGTTTTGCGTTCGCATAACTCAGCTTCCACTCTGGTATTATGCAACCATCAGCTCTATGGATTTCTCTCCTGAGAAGATGAAATACCAATAATATTCAATATATTTTTGCATTTAGTAAAAAGTACTTGGATTATCCCTCTTTTGAGCACCCAAGCTACACTCTGTACCATCCTCTTCTATCTCAGTCAACTAACTTCTCCACTCAATTGCCTTTCACTTTTGCCCTCACCCTACGTCTCATCCCCTTAACCCATAAATACTTTATTTAAGGTGGCTAATTAAGTTTCTCTTTAAAACCATTTAGCAAACTGTTTATTCTTAGTTTATATGTTGATTACGTCTATCACCTTGCTTCTTCTATGATCACTGCTCTTCTTTTCTGCGCTCTAGCTTGGCTTCTCCTAATCTGCTCTATAGTTAACACAAAGGAGCTGCATCTTAATCACAAACCCATGTGTTTTTTTTTATTGAAGACACACAATGTAATAATGGAAAACAAAGAAAATGTAATTAAATTCATAAATAAATGAAAGAAAGTTAACCAAAGATCTAGAATGTATGCAGGAAGAAAATTGTAAATGAAAATTGTATGGGATATTGCCATTGTATCATGCTCAAGTTTTGGCAAAGTGGAACAAGCAAATAGGCCTGAGTGAAGTATAGCCAGTGAGCGCAACACAGCCCATCTGTAGTTTAGATCCCACCTCCAGCTCAAAAGGAAAAGGATACTTTAAGGGTACTATAATGTAACAGAGAAACAGAGCCAGATCACAAAATGGAAAATGAAGGTCTGGATCTAGTCATTAGGGCACACACAGAATCTTTGGCGGTTTCACTGGTAGTGTAATCTAGTGGGAGTTGGATAAACTGTTAATATTCCCCAAAAATCTTTTACATGCATCTATATGATTAGGGGGCACCCCCATCACACATAGTTGGAAATCATACTTGAATTGCACTGTTAAGCTTGCATAATCGATATGCTGATGCACTGCCTACAAAGCCATGACAGCAAACTCTCCAAAATATTTAGCATCAAGACAAGTAGACCTTCCCACAAGGTCAACACATTAGCAGAAGCTATAACATCACCAGACTGGGTGTCTCATTTACAAGGCTCTTGTGCCACCACTGCATCATTCTCTAACTCCAAATCTACAAAATGACTCTAGAGGCCTCTTGCGTCAGTTTTTTGCCCACTTCATCATTTTCACACAGCGTTGGATCTGGCTGTGTCAGATACAACAATGATATGTTCCCACTTACAAAATCATGCAGCACTGATGCAACCGTATTTACAAGCTCTTCGGAAAATGACAAATCCTTTGCAAAAGTCATGCGAACTCTTCAGTGCATCAAAAAAAATAACGCCTGGTCAGACCAGACCTAAAAGTGACGCATTGGCACAGGTACATAATGAGAACAGACCCCAATCCACCTGGCAAGTTATACAACAACATAGACCTACTCCTACTTCAGCTTGGAGCACCAAGAAGCCCAACACAACCACCACCACCACCTCCACCATCACTACCACAATCACTGCCCGCACCACAGAGGAAGCGCAGGAAAAGGGAGAGCATGTATTGGCAGCATATCTCACTGACTGGACTCAGGGAGGAAGAGGTAATCATCTATTACCATCTGCAGAGGGAGTCCATCGTGCAACTGCTATAACTTGTTGCACCCAGGCTGCAGGCAGTTGACAGGGTCACCAATATCCCAACACAGACCAAGTTCCTGCCGTGCTTCCCATGCTGGCCTTGGGGTCTTTCCAGACCTCTGCAGCCCGAGTGGTAGGAGTTTCACAGCCATCATTCTCAGCATTCCTCCCTTCTATTTTGGATGCCATTATCCGTTTCACACCCGCCACATTCTGTGCCCCAACACCCAGCAACTGCAGCAGGAAATCAAACAAGATTTCTACACCATCACTGGCTTTCCACATGTGCTGGGTGCCATGGACTGCTCACATTTGCAGCTCATTCCTCCTATTGCAACTGCCCACCTATACCGCAATAGGACTCATGTCCACTCCAAAAATGTACAAATCATTGTTGACCACCGTGGATTGATCCTAAATGGGATGGCCAAATACCCTGGCAGTGTGAATGATGCCTTCATATTCCGGCTGTCCATCATCAACCAATGATTACGGGATGGATAATAAGGAAATGGCCTACTTATAGGTAAGCAAATGGCAAGTACCTAACAGACACAATAACAAATAGATATGGGGGCACAATACACAGATCACTTTCTGCCTACACAGATAGGGACTGCAGGATGAGTGTGGTTACGCATACATGCACCATAATTCAGTTTACATATGCAATGTAAATCACCCTGACATACACATGAATACATCTCAAGCTAGTTTTGCAGACATTACATGATGTAAAGGCACACAGCCATGCCTGGCAGGTAGGAAATAATCTGCCCAACATCTCTGTGTCCAAAGGAGGCGTACCATGTCCACTGGGGGGTGTTCCCATGCAACACACAAGGGCCATCAGCCGTGTTATGGCTCACACACCAGGGACTAAGTATTAGCTAACAAACCATGGCCCATAGGCAGGTGACATGTAACTGAACAACAGTAAAACAATCTGCAAAATCACTCCCATCTAACATGGATGATGTGTAATGCTACACATATTCATCACTCACCATGCTGCTGAGGCAGCAGCCTTGACTGGAAGGGTCTCCTGTACTCACAAATACCATCCTGAAAGCAAAGAAGAACCCCTACAAGCCCTGATGCAATTGTGAATGCATATTCGCTAGTCAACTTGTGTGCAGGTCTGGATTTAAGGACCCAGAAAGTGCAGGAGGTCCCAAGTATTGTGTATCAGTTCCCCCTCTCATAGACATTGCACAGTGTATGAAATTGTGTAGCTGAACTTCAGAGGACCAACCGCAAACCTTCATGATCCATGTGCTGTGTGCACAAAGTGGGCAAAATGCTGGCATACTTGTACACAATGTTCCTCCATTGTGACATGCAACCATGGATTTGGAAATGGCAGTTGTGACATGTTACTCAGTTGGTATGAGGGAGTGCATACCTGTGGATGGCATCATGTCAACTGCCCTGGACAATATTGGACAATCAAAGGCATGGGCAAATGTAATGCAGGCCAACACCAACATCTGGGGATGACCACGGGCCCATGCATGTGCCTGTGTCAGCCATGTCTGGTATGTTGTCAACTACCTAGGCTGGGCCTAAAAAAAGATTGCCATCCACATTCTGTTTCTCTGCACATGTGGCATGAGCACATAACATTGAGTGGACAAGAGCAATGGGAATCAGCCACCACCAAAATCTGCTGCAGAAATATGTCAGCCAGGATGTTGAAATGTATGATGTATCTGCTTATGCACTGCATTTGACATCACATTACATGAACAGGCCCCTGTAAATAGCAGTACACTGAGATGATTAAGGGCACCATGTGGTCATAAGTGGTACAAGTGCATGACAACACCATTACACATAACATGGACAGGACATCTGCAAATATAGTAATCCTAAACAATGACACTGTCTCTTTTTTTTCATTTCAGCTGACCAAGGATATGGAATCCATCAGTGGGTGATGACACCATTTGCCAAGCCACTTACCGAGCCAGAAAAGGCCTATAACCAGGAACACATTTGCACACTGAACATAGTTGAGCTGACCATTGGCCTGCTCACGACCGGGTTTCGTTGCCTAGACATTTCTGAGGGTAGACTATTGCATCCCCCCACCAGGCTGCACAATATATGTGTGCAGACAAATGTCTCCTGAGATGAACAACTGGAGAACCAAAGGGAAAAGGAGGAGGATGAGCCAGCACATGAATGAGAAATACCTAATACTGCTGCAGGTGCACCTAGACGTTCCCACATTGTTCAGAATTTCTTTTCATGAGTACATGTGACTGAAGGTATGATCTTGCCAAACCTGTTAATAAATTATTACATTTAACATGTGTCTTGGAGTTTATGTCACAGTCCCAGTAACCAAAGACTCAACCACATCCAGCAAACCATAAGTAGGCCACAAAAGTTGTCAATCAAGTGTGAACACTGTCATCATCCTCAAAGTGCCAGACACACTGCACTGATCTCTGGAAAGTGTGATGTATAATATTTGCATTGGCTTGCGAACAAACATGTTGAACTGAAAACACTACTATCAGCCAAATAACCGTTAGTACAAAAAAGTCACTTGGGACAGCTCACCATATCCACGTCATTTGCACTCACATGTATGACGAATAGTAAGTGTATGACAGAGGACAGTACACCTGTATGTGTAGCACAGTGTCAGTCAAATTAGCAGGTATGCCAAACAATGTCATAACATTTCTTATACTGTTGACAAAGTGTGAGTCAATCAGGGCACAGAATGATTTGTATATGGAAATGGGGCCATTATCTGTAATAACCATTCCCCCCAGTCCATTCCTACTTACTGTGCAGATGACAAATGATATTACCTGCAGCTGTGGGTGAGTACTCCTCACAAACTCACCCATATAGAAGCCCAGCTGACCCACATTCATGTCCTAAACATGACCTGTTACATTGTGGAAGGGACTTCCAGAGACACAAGTACTACTTCAGGAGTCAGGATATGTTTGGGGCCAACTACTCTACTCGCCAACAATAGTACCTAAACTAATCAAATCAAATCATTAACATTTATAAAGCGCGCTACTCACCCGTGCGGGTCTCAAGGCGCTAGGGGAAAGGGGGGGTTACTGCTGCTCGAAAAGCCAGGTTTTTAGGAGTTTCCGGAATGCGGAGTGGTCCTGGGTGGTCCTGAGGCTGGTGGGGAGGGAGTTCCAGGTCTTGGCCGCCAGGAAGGAGAAAGATCTCCCACCCGCCGTGGAGCGGCGGATGCGAAGGACGGCAGCGAGCGCGAGGCCAGAGGAACGGAGGAGGCGGGTGGGGACGTAGAAGCTGAGGCGTCGGTTCAGGTATTCCGGTCCCTTGTTGTGGAGGGCTTTGTGTGCGTGGGTGAGAAGTCGAAAGGTGATCCTTTTGCTGACTGGGAGCCAATGCAGGTGTCTCAGGTGTGCGGAGATGTGGCTGTTGCGGGGTACGTCGAGGATGAGGCGGGCCGAGGCGTTTTGGATGCGTTGCAGGCGATTTTGGAGTTTAGCTGTGGTCCCAGTGTAGAGGGTGTTGCCGTAGTCCAGGCGGCTCGTGACAAGGGCGTGGGTCACGTTTTTTCTAGTGTCGGCGGGGATCCAGCGGAAGATCTTGCGGAGCATGCGGAGGGTGAGGAAGCAGGCGGAGGACACGCCGTTGACTTGCTTGGTCATGGTGAGAAGAGGGTCCAAGATGAAGCCAAGGTTGCGGGCGTGGTCTGTGGGGGTCAGTGCGGTGCCGAGGGCCGTGGGCCACCAGGAGTCGTCCCAGGCGGACAGGTGTTGCCGAGGATGAGGACTTCCGTTTTTTCAGAGTTCAGCTTTAGGCGGCTGAGCCTCATCCAATCTGCGACATCCTTCATACCCTCTTGTAGGTTGGTCTTGGCGCTGGCGGGGTCCTTGGTGAGGGAGGGTATAAGTTGGGTGTCGTCGGCGTAGGAGGTGATGATGATGTCGTGCTTGCGTACGATGTTGGCGAGGGGGCTCATGTAGACATTGAAGAGTGTCAGGCTGAGTGATGAGCCTTGAGGTACGCCGCAGATGATCTCGGTGGGGTCTGAGCGAAACGGAGGGAGGTAAACTCTTTGGGAACAGTTTGAGAGGAAGGAGGCGATCCAGTCCAGGGCCTGGCCTTGGATCCCGGTGGAGCGGAGGCGGGTGATTAGGATGCGGTGACAGACGGTGTTGAAGGCAGCCGAGAGGTCGAAGAGGATGAGGGCGACTGTTTCACCGTTGTCCATCAGGGTACTGATGTCGTCGGTGACTGAGATGAGGGCGGTTTCCGTGCTGTGGTTGGTTCGGAATCCGGTTTGTGAAGGGTCGAGCAGGTTGTTGTTTTCCAGGAAGGTGGTCAGCTGTTTGTTGACGGTCTTCTCTATTACCTTGGCTGGGAAAGGCAGGAGAGAGATGGGCGGAAGTTTTTCAGGTCGCTTGGGTCAGCCGTAGGTTTCTTTAGTAGGGCGTTGACTTCGCAGGGTTTCCAGCATTCGGGGAAGGTAGCAGAAGAAAAAGAAGAGTTGATGACGGCCTGGAGGTGCGGGGCGATGATGTCGTCGGCTTTATTAAAGATGAAGTGAGGGCAGGGGTCCGAAGGGGCGCCGGAGTGGATAGAGTTCATGATGGATTTGGTTTCTTCAGTGTTGATGTGGGTCCAGTTGTTGAGGGTGATGGCCGGGGGTGCGGGTTCAGTGGTATTTGGTTGGGTCTGGTGTCCGAAGCTGTCGTGGAGGTCGCTGATCTTGCGATGGAAGAAGGTGGCGAGGGATTCGCACAAATCCTGTGAGGGCGTGACGGCGTTGGGGCTGGAGAACTCCTTGATGATGCTGAAGAGTTCTCTGCTGTTGTGGCTGTTTTTGTCCAGTCTGTCAGTGAAAAAGTTCCTTTTGGCAGCGCGGATCAGATGGTGGTGTTCGCGAGTAGCGTTCTTGAGGGCGGTCATGTTGTCAGCTGTGTGGTCCTTGCACCAGGCCTTCTCGAGGGTGCGACAAGTTTTCTTTGATTCTTTGAGGGTGTCAGAGAACCAGAGAGGTTTTTTGGTGTTGGTCTGTCGATGCGTGCGTTTGAGGGGAGCAAGGTTGTCTGCGCAGTTGGAGATCCAGTTTGTGAGGCTGAGGGCTGCATCGTTGGGGTCGGTGGTGAGGGTGGGTTGGTTGGCGGCGAGTGCGGAGAAGAGTTGCTCTTCGGGGATCTTGTTCCACTGTCGACGAGGGATGGGTTGATTGCGGAGGTGGCGGGTCTCGCGTCGGAATGTGAAGTGGACACAGCTGTGGTCGGTCCAGTGTAGAGCAGAGGTGTGGCTGAAGAAGATGTGTTTGCTGGCGGAGAAAATAGGGTCAAGCGTGTGTCCGGCGATGTGGGTGGCGGTGTTCACCAGTTGCTTGAGGCCGAGGTTGGCGAGGTTGTCGAGCAGGGCGGTGGTGTTGGGGTCGTTGTTCTGTTCCAGATGGAAGTTGAGGTCGCCTAGGAGGATGTAGTCCGGCGAGGCGAGGGCGTGCGGGGAGATGAAGTCGGCGATGGCGTCGCTGAAAGGGGCGCGTGGTCCGGGGGGTCGGTAGACGATGGATCCTCTGAGGGTGGTCCTGGGGTCGGTGCGAATTTGAAAATGCAGATGTTCAGCGGCGAGAGGGGTGTCTTCGGTGGAGGTGGTGACGCTGATGGAGTCTTTGAAGACGATGGTGATACCTCCTCATACTTGGTTGGTGCGGTCTTTTCTGGAGATCTTGTAGCCTTCGGGGATGGCAGTGGCGATGTCTGGAGCTGATGAGGCGTTCATCCAGGTTTCCGTGATGAAGGCGACGACCGGAGCTGTGGAGTCCAGGAGGTCCCAGAGTTCAACGGCGTGCTTGTGGACAGAGCCCCCGTTGACCAGGATGCACTTGAGGTGGTTGATGGCGCGTGGGCTGGTGGTCGTGGTAGTTGCGTGGAGGAAGATGCGTTTGCAGGAGTTACAGGCGAAGGGTCCATGGGTGCGCTTGGGGTGGGCTTGGAAGCAGGTGTTGGAGCGCCCGGGGTTGAGGGCGTGGAGGGTGGTGGGGTCGTAGCGGGTCAGCGGGGTAGGGGAGGGCTGGGGACCAGCGGTCGTGGCGCTGGGCGCGGGCCAGGCGCGGACGGGCGCAGACGGGCTTGCCTCTGGCGCGCCTCCAGCACGCCAGCGGCCGCCATAAGAGGGAGGGGGGGAGGGGTCAGCTGGGGGCGAATGGGAGCTGGGGGCGGGGGCGTGTAGGAGGTCGCGGCGGGAAAGCGCGAGGGAGGGGGGGACAGGTAGAGTGAGAAGAGCTGGGGGAGGGGGGGTTTAAGGGTGGAGGGGGGTGAGTGTTAGGAGTTTTAGGAGATTAGGGAGAGAGATAGGAGTAGGGTTGAAAAGATAGGGGAGGGGGGGTGGTAGAGGTGGGTGAGGGTGAGAGGTAGAGTGAGAGGATAGGGAGATAGGTAACAGAGGGGGTGTCGGGACGGGGGGAGAGATAGGGAAATAGATAGATGGAGAGATAGGTGGAGAGATAGAAAAATAGGTAGATAGGAGGAGGGGGTCAGTGAGGGAGTTAAATGGAGAGATAGGTAGAGGAGTGAGGGAGGGAGGCAGGTGGAGAAAGGGTAGATGTGGGTGATAGTGAGAGATAGGTGGAGAGATAGAGGGGGGTGAGGCAGGAGCAGGAGGGCAGAGACAGGGGCGGGAAGAGACAGGGGTCAGAGAAGACTGAAGAACAGAAGAAGCGAAGAGCACAGAAGACCGGAAGAACACAGAAGAAGAGAAGAACACAGAAGAACAGAAGAGAAGAACAGAGAAGAACGGAAGAACACAGAAGAACAGAAGAGAAGAACAGAGAAGACCGGAAGAACACAGAAGAACAGAAGAGAAGAACACAGAAGAACAGAAGAGAAGAACACAGAAGACCGGAAGAACACAGAAGAACAGAAGAGAAGAACACAGAAGACCGGAAGAACACAGAAGACCGGAAGAACACAGAAGAACAGAAGAACACAGAAGAACAGAAGAGGAGAACACAGAAGAACAGAAGAGAAGAACACAGAAGAACAGAAGAGAAGAACACAGAAGAAACTAGTGTGCTGCATATTGCAGAATATATGTGCATGGTATAATCTCCCTTGGTCCAGTGACAATGATGAGCAGGAAGAACTGGACGATGAGTATGAGGAAGATGAGGAGCAAGCACAAAATGTACCATAAATAGCAGCACGTTGCTGATGTACCTTTTACTAGTAACATGTTTGGTACATGTGTGAATGACTCTCACAATGTCAGAAGAGTATGACAAAAAGAATCATTGCACCTATGTAAAACAACACATATAATCACAACCAGTGTGTAGGCAATTTACCTGTTGAGTCAGAGTGTGAGAAAGTCAACCTTTTAGCATGTTTACCCACATGTTTATGAATGATACTGGTGGTGACTGACCCTGGCTGTACCCTGGGTCTGCTAACCAGTCCTGTAAGTCCCTAATAGATAATAGGGCAAGAGAGAATCAAACTACCTAAAAGTCCCTAGTATATAATAGGACAGGGAAGTTTAGAGGCCCAGTAGATTTCCTGCAATAGAGTGTGCTCTGCTGTGTTGCCTGCTGTCATTTTTTAAGTCAGCCCTGCCTTTCAGACTGTCTTCAAAAATTTAAATGTGCCCAAAATTGACTTTGGAAGAAAATGTACTTCTAAACTGTACACCTTGCTGTCCTTAGTAAATTAGAGGTTACTCAAAGGCATGCATGATATGGTACATTACACCTTCAGCACAAGTGAAAACCATGTGCACCACAAATCATGTGAAATGGACTAGTCAGGGCACCTACCCATGCTACCCCATTTCAAAATGGCACCTTAAGTGCAACAGTATACTCACCAAGTTCTGTGTGGTATAAGTAGTGCAGTTGCTGGAGGGGGAAACATAGTCAAATTGCACCATTCGTACATCCCTTCACATGTGTATCCAGGCTATCCAAACAATTGCCTGCATGGGAGACTGTAACCCCCCCATGTTGCCTGACAGTCTGCACCTTGGGACACAGCACATAGCGGCAGATGCTTGCTCTATCTTACATGTGCATGTGCTGACCACAGTCCAGGGCAAGTCTTCAGCATCCCTGGGGGTAATCTAAGCAATGGATTCAGGTGCCAATACATAGTTGGCACATGGGGCAACAATTCTAAGGTGTGCTGTTACCCAAACATAGGAAATGTGACCTATACATTGTCTGATCCTAGTAATGATTGTACTTTCACCTATGCACACTCCCAACACACACATTGGACACATAGAAAGACAGGGAGGTGGTAAACCCAACTATTCACAGGCAACACAGCAATCCCTATGACTTTCTAACATACATTACACATCACACCATACATAAACCCATATATTAACTAGTTGATTCAAACAAAAAAGTAGATGCATTGTCCCAATGCATTTATTTTCAGCCATCGTGTATAAAGAAAATGACGTTTCCAATCCAATGCGTCAGAATTTCCTCATGGTGCTTTGCCTTTCCTCCTATGAAATCCACACATTGGTGTGAAGCGTAAAAAAATACAACGCATCTACGGAAAATGTGTCGCATCCACCCGGGAAGTGTGGCAATGGATCAGCCATGCTGCAAACCATGAAAGGCAAAGTTGCTTTCACTTTCTGTTCAACTCACAGTCCTTGTGTCTGTGCTTGGTAGAGGTTGTCTTGTGCTGTTGGTGGAGAGAGGAATATAGTTTTTTTAAGTATGTTGTGCTGTCTGTTGTCCCTGTTGTGTCCCTGTTATCTGATTTGCCCTTTGTTTTTGTATTTTGTGTCATATTTTACTGTGCATTGTCAGGTGTTTGTCTTTGGGGCAGATTGGTTCTTAGGAGTAGTTTGGGGTAGTTTTTATTTTTTAAGTTGTTCATTTTGCGTCTGGGGTGGGACATGTGAAGCAAAGGAAGGGCTAAGAATATGAGTGCACAGGAGTTTGGACGGTTCCTCTGCCTGGTGACCCACTACCTGCTGAACATGGTGGCCATGGGAGGACATGTAATCTAGGGCTACAAGGAAGAGGTACGAAAGCTGCAGTGGGAGAAGGTCCACTCCCTCATGAAGCAGATCTTCCAGCTTAAATATTGCTGGCAGGATATCATAAGCAGGGAACGTGACCTCCTGGACAATCTCGTGATAGGAGCCGGTGGAACTGTTGGTAAGTATACATTCTTTGTGAATGATTCTTTGGCTTGCTCTTGCAATTAGATGTACAGTCCTCATTGGCCTCCTTTACTAAGTTTGGACAGAGGGCAGGGCCATAAGTCATGTTTCTGCACTGACCTGCATACATAACAAGTGCAGCAATGTGCTGTAACTATGACGTATGGTGCATTACTGTCCTTGTCCCCTGCACTGGAGCAGTAATTGTTGCTGAGCACCAATGCAGGTACCCTTGTGTCATGGTGCAAGGGTGCATGGTTGACAGGGGTGATTGATCATCTGCATGAAGGGATACCTTCCTGCACACATACAATCATCAATGGCATTTTCCTTTGTTGATGTGTGCTGTAGGAAACAGCTGACATAGGAAGATGAAAATCAGAGAGAAACCATGGATTTCATTCCTATTGGCCCACTGTGACGCTATCCCTGAGGTGGCCTTTTAATCTGATGCATTTCCAACCTTGTGATCATGGCCTGGCATACTGTGCCACAGACACTTCACAGCAATGTTGGTCTGGTGGTGCAGGGTGATACCTGGGCTTGTAAATGAGGTCAATAGTGTCAGTGCTTCACATATGTCAAGGCACAAATGCCATCACACTCCAAAACAGGTTTTTCAGAGACAAAGCATGACACAGAAAATTCTGAATACTGGACTGTTATACTCCAACACAGAACAATATCCCTACTATACCTGTTAGCCACTGTCAATGTTAGCACCACAGTGCACATGTCAACAGATGTGTTGTGAGCAACCTGAGGAAGTATGCACATTTACAATACATGGCCAGCTGCCAGGACATTTGCTACCTTGTGCTGCCCTGGGAGATGTGTTTTAGCTGGAGCTATCCTATTTTGAGAGACTTAAATTATGACTATGTACTCAGTTCTGCCATACATCTGTATAGGTCACAAACATGTGTATCTCTGATTTCATGTTGCGGTATGGGGCTGGACAGGACATATATGTTCTATGACTATGCAGCAATGATATATACCGATGTCAGTGAAATGAGGGTACAAGGATTTCTAACTAGTGCTGTATGTAGCACAGTCATGTACATGTGATGAAAATAGTAAGGCAGGGGTGTTGCTAGTCCTGGCTGTGTGTGTTCTGTGAGTCATTTAGGTGCAGAGTGTCGTTAAACTCAGCTAGCCTTGCACAATCTTGTGAATCCTTTGAAAGCCTTAAACAATGTACCCAAGAGATGTGTGTATAGTTTCATCATATGTGTGTACATGTCAGCCTGGCCTACCAATGTATGTCATAGAGATATGTCAAATGGGATATCTCAGTTGTTACAAACAGGAGGATTCTATGGTCATTTGTAAGTCATGTGTAATGTGCAATGTTTGACCACTGTGTTCATTTATCAACAGTCTTAGTCTTATGTTATGTCTTGCAGGTGAACCTGAGCCTTGCACCACTGGAGAGGTTGAGAGCTTCATCAACTGTGACGCTACCAGTGAGTGTCATCCTGTATATCTAATGGGTAGTGCAAGGATTGTGTGTGATGTTGTGCTGTGTGCAATGCCATGTTCAGAGTGCATGTATACAAAATCAAACTCCATGTGTTCTACATGAATACGGACAGCATGGTATACGTTGTGTCCGGGACGTTCAATTGCATCTGACTAATGTCAAGGAGGATCTGATTGCTATCATTGAGGGCCCACATGTTTTTGGTATGAAAAAAGAGCAATGATCACAGTGCCAGGATCTGAGAACATGTGTGGTGGTTGGTTCATAGGTGAACATAGCAGGGGACGGTATACCCAACAAATGCATTTCAGATGCACCAATAGGCTGTTGTTACTCACACAAAAATCTATGTTCAATGTGTATGGGTGACCCACACAGGGGGCATGACTCACAACACAGTAAGGAAATGTGCCAAATTTACAGGGTCCTACAAATCTACGCAGGGAGGCATCATGTAGTTCACATGATATGTTTCTGTTGTGTGTGCCACAGGAATTTAACTGAAACTCATTCCCTTCCAGGACTGAGGGACTTGTGAATAAGGCCCTGAGTGTAGTAGGGGAGAGGTCAACATTCCACACTTGGAACTGCAGTTGAATTGGCCACTCAAGTTGTGTGATGCCCCATACTCAGTGTTGGGTGGATCAACTTTAATATCTCCTGTCAACTTCCCAGATCTGGCAATGTGTGTTGGACCAGAGGAATGTCTATGCAGCATTGTCATATGACATGACAATGCCCACTCCATCTTCAGATAGTGCTCACCATTATAGTCTCCTAAATGTGCTGCAAACAGGATCATACAATGAACAGCATTAGCCATTTTGCGATTCCAAAATCCGTGTGCAGATGATATGTAGGGCATGCATGCACACACCCATGAACTGGTTGTGCTGAGTGCTGGTGTGCAGCAAGATGACAAGAATATCGCAAACTTATGTACAAGCAGTGGGATGCGTAATGGGACAGATCCAGTTACTTGGGGAGTATGCAACAAGTTGTGGCACAGCCCACCATGTACTGACAGTAGTTGATATAGGAGTTGTTTCATACATCTCTGTGTGATGTGAGTGAGCTATCCACCCTCCAATATCACATATGATACCTGGCACATATAGATTCTATGCAGCAATGTGTCCAGATATGTATCCTTGCCATATCAGGCATATAATGCTTCAAAACAATACATGTAACTTGCAGTTCTTGCTCAAATTACTTTGGCTAATGTCCATTGAATCAAGGGCATTGCAGGATGCAGAAGGAACACTGATGATCAATTCAACATGATGAGTGTGCCATCCAATGGTCACAAAACAGCATTGTTCCTATTCATAATCACTGCTGACATGGTCAGGCCAAGATGTCCCAAGACGGGGCATTGCTATTATGCAACATTAGCTTATCCTTGGTACCTTGACCATAATAAATTGGGAAATGATGGATATTGCCCAGATGTATGTTCACTTTGACCTTCTAGATACATTTGGGATTTGTGTAGTGCAACGTATGGTTTCTGAAGATAGTATTTACATGGCATGGTTGATGTTCATTTGCCAAGTTAACCTTTGTATGACATGTTTTATGATTCCTCAGACCAGAAGAAATAGCATAAGCTGAGGAAAGAAAGGTATTGTCACATCCGACAATTGAACAACGCCAAAAAGAGGATGGTAAAGACCTTTGAAAAGGATAAAGCATCAGGGTTCTGGAGTGCCTTTGCCCTACGGGTCTCCACATTGCAAAAAGCAACCACCAGCAAGGCTTGAGCCGCAGACAAGGATGGGTCTGCTGGATCAGGTCCATCAACCTCCACCACCAGTCACACAGCCCAACCTGTATCCCATGGCACCCAACAAGTACTGTCAAATGACTTTGTCTGTGGCTCCAATCCACACATATCCCATTGGCAAGTAGTAATTGTATTTTCTTCACAGAATGCAACATGTCCGAATTTGTCATGCTTCACACTTACAACACACAGGTTGTAGTTAGTGGTTTTATTTACAGGTACAAATTTACACGATGTACTGATGTACATTTCATGAGACAACCCCAGCAGATGTATCAAGCCATTGGAAGCCCAGACAAAGTCCATGGGGAGAACAAGTCATGTGATATGTGAAGGAGAGGAGTGCCCCAGTGAGGATGAGGAGGAGGACCACATTGCCATTAGGGTAGATCGGCCTCAATGACAGTCCACAGATGGGAGAGGTCAACAGAGGGAGAGTCAACTTGAGGACAGTACTAGTTTGTGCACTGGCATGATCTTAAGAACAAAGGAGAAAGTGGGCATGTGGCACAGAGGAATGCTACCGGGCAGTTTTTCTGGTGAAAGATGCTTGTTCCACATCTTCTTCCTCTGATGTGTGTGGTGCCTGCCATGACAGGGGTGTGGCAGGTGTTGATGTAGAGGGAGGCACACACACATCAGTGGCAGAAGATGTGGATTCCATGTCTGCGGCAGCTCTCATCTGTGGGAATACATAAGGCAGCAGAGTAGCAAGGAGGATCTGCTGATTTCGCAGTACAGCAGCAACGTCACAATGGTAGGCATCCATGGTGGCAATGAGGGAATCCTGCTTCCTGTCCATGGGCTCCAAGATATTTTGGATTGCCCCCGGCCTGTTAGCAAACTCGTTGGTGCCACTTTGGCAGGGCATTTGCTTATGCCTCTGCCTCATGACACCAACGATATCAGCCAGGGACTTCTGGTGGTCACAGAGTGGAGAGTAGCTGCCTCATATGGCAACCGAATTGTCCTTATTCAGACCGAGGCACCTGAACTGCCTCTAGGGTGCCTGCCATGGTCTCCATCCCTGCCTGCACCTGATCTGTCAACTCCTCCTGGACTCGTACCACAGTTTGTTGGAATTTAAGTTATTGGTCCTGGTAGTTCAGGGCTCTGGTTGGGTTGGCAGGTGATGTATGTTGGATGTTGAGCAGATAATCTGGAGACCCCACAATGCTGTCAAGCCTCCCCACAACCAGAGATGGTGTCTCTATGGCACCCAGGATTTGCTGGAGGGTGTCAGGATGTATGATGTGCAGCTGGTCATCCACATCATCGCTAAAGTCCAGGACAGTCAGCTGGCCATAAGGTATGGGTTCATCCTCTGCAATGTGATGGAGATATGTTAATGTTGATCTTTGCTAGGTGTTGACATTAGTAATCAGTTGACATTCAAGGTTTCAAAAGCAGCATTTTCTGTGCCTCATTTAGGAGGCACTAGCAGCACACTGCGCAACCAGAGTGTCATTGTATTTTATGCTGCAGTGTCACAGTGTACAAACCCATATTTACAAGGCCACACAATGCCACCTTGTGTGTCTTTTCATGGCCCTTTAAATATGGCCCACTTTCATGCATGATACTGCACAAAAGGTACCTTCCATGGGATTTGCTGTGGGTGTTCCATGGAATCGAAAGGTATCTGATGCAGTCCCAGATCAACAAGTCTGGTAATGCATCCGATTCCTACACCACATCGGGAGTGGTGTCTAAGTTGTGCAACAGTGAGAAATAAAAATGTTCTTCACGTTTTTTCCTATATCCATGTGTTCTGCATTCTGCAGCGCACATAGGAAGAGAAAGTTGTCATTAATGATTGTTTATGTGCCGAAAGGTGTCCCTTCCTGCACTTCAGCAATCATCCCTGGAATGCAGGCACCCTTGCACCATGGTGCAAGGGTGCCCGTGTTGGCAATAGGCAGCAGTTTGTGCACCAGCGCTGTGGAAAGTACAAAGATGCATTGCATTTTGGTAAATACAATGCATCCCTGCACTTTCAAAATGAAGCAGTGCAGCATAGCAATCTGCCTTGGAGCGCCATACTGTGGCATTTCCTCATAAATGAGGCCCTCTAGTCAACAGTGATGTATAGTACATCTGTTAGGCATGGGTTTTGATGTGCAGTTTCACGGTATTTCCATTATAAATGCAGGATCTCTGCATTGTTCTCACAAGCACTGTGCCTACTCACTACTCTGAAGGGATGAACCCCGTCCTACTGGGTAGTTTAGCTCATTAAAATTGCCCCCATATCATATTGATCAGAGTTATCTGCAGAGTGTCCCATGTCATGTGACCCAAGCCCACGCCATTGTATGTGTACGTGTCTCCTCTGTCACTGACTACCTACTTTTGGGTCCTGGTATACAGGTAAGTGCTACACAGTGATCCTATACATATCATACTTCATTCTCACATGCATACAACAAGGGTATTATGCATGACCATACCCAGTGGTCATATATGTTGCTTTGTTATATAAAGCTATTGTTGTGGCCTCACCCCACATGGCAGTAGTGGTGTTATTAGTGGCAAGTACCTACATCAGAAACCCACATCAGTAGGCCCACCGACTTCAGCCTGGGTTCTTCCATGGGTCCTGTCATTCGTAATGGCTAAGTGGTTCTTGGTATTCCTTGTGAAGTCCCTGTTTGAAATCCTCCAAGTTTTACATGTGGCACCTTGAGACAATGTTACATCAGACTCCTTCCTGGCACATGATACATGTTTCCCCGATCCACATGACATGTAGGTGGTAGTCCCCCAATGGGCTGCTCTCTGCCATCCTTTCCCAGGTATGCCACAAGCGTTCCACATCAGACCCAGTAGTGCATGTTTATTTGTGTAGTTACAATGAAGTCCACATGCCCATTCCTACCTCCCCAGTACGCACAGTATCCACAGTCAAAGCAAATGTAATTTTGTCATGCACAGTCAGGACCTACCATACAGAACAGTAGTAGTGGACCACCATGTGCCTTTGTTCACACATGGTCCTGTGGTGTGCATCTTTTACATTTCCCCCTCCAGCTGATTATTTGTGAGGGGCTCTTGTGGTCGTTTCCGTGGCGGATAATACCTGTGTGCACTCACCCTGCCGGCCATGTCAGCTGTGAGCAATATGGGTAAATACTGGGTGCTATAGACGTCTTTTACCATGTCCCTATGTGTAGATACCTCCCTTTCCCAACATCTGACCCTCCTCTCAGATGAGTTGTTTTTCCTGTGACACAGTCACTCTATTCTGAGGATTTGAATTCTAGATCAGTGTGCACAGGCCCAAGTGAAACTGAGTAACTACGTGGTGCATGTTTCCCTGCATTGTAACAGTCAAGTTGTGCTTGGTGGATTGTTCCAATCCATGTTTGTGGGATTTCTAGTTGTGGTGAGTACTGTTGTACAGTGCCTTGCAAGTGCCAGAATACAGAGTAAAGTAAACATGGACTGATGCTGTACTTCACACAATGAAGAGAGTGAAGTGACGGTTCAGGACTGGGCTATGCAAATTGTGGTAGAACAGTGTGCATTACATGTCATTATTGGTTAACCATAAGTGACCCAGTATGCTACCCTTTGGCCTGCAGACTGGTTTTTAGGACAAAGATGCCTGCACCTCATGACATTGCACAGTTGTCAGATTGCCCCTCGCTGCAGCTTACCCTGTGGTTCTTGTTGTTCAGCATATGATGCACAGTCACACCTTGGGACTCGTGCCCCAACTCCTCAGGGATGACAGCTACCACCATTTCATCCCACTCATCTAGCTGCTCCTTGGGTGCGGGAATTCCACTTCCAGTCTGTAATGCTGCCCTGCAGTTAGTGGGCAGTTTCTCTTTTGTTCTGCGCTTGCAATTGTGCCAGCGCTTCTCACAGTCGATGACTGTCCTCTTGACCTCTGCCACATTGTTGAACTTGTCCACAATGGACTGGCATTTAGGGGGTCATTCCAACCTTGGAGGGCGGCTACCGCCGCCCGCCAGGCGGAAACCGCCATTTGGCCGCCATGCGGCCAAATTTCCGCGGTCCCCATTCCAACATTCCCGCTGGGCCGGCGGGCGCTAACCAAGTTAGCTCCCGCCGGCCCAGCTGGAATGAGGCCGCAACACAGGAGCCGGCTCCGAATGGAGCCGGCGGTGTTGCGGCGGTGCGACGGGTGCAGTTGCACCCGTCGCGCTTTTCACTGTCTGCTAGGCAGACAGTGAAAAGCTGGCCGGGGCCCTGTTAGGGGGCCCCTGCACTGCCCATGCCAGTGGCATGGGCAGTGCAGGGGCCCCCAGGGGCCCCAGGACACCCCTTACCGCCAGCCTCTTCCTGGCGGTGAAAACCGCCAGAAACAGGCTAGCGGTACGGGGGTCAAAATCCCCAGGGCAGCGCTGCCCTGGCGGATTCTCCCAGCCGGGGCAAAAACAGCGGAAAACAGCCGGCCCCGGCGGGGCGACCGTGGCGTCAGAATGGCATTTGGAGCACCGCCAGCCTGTTGGCGGTGCTTCCGTCATTCGTGACCTTGGCGGTTCAAGACCGCCAGGGTCAGAATGACCCCCTTAGTCTCTTTCCTCCCTAATGGCAATTTTGAGGTAACAAAGAGCTGATGTTGGCTCTTCGTCACCTCAGTGATTAGGATGGTATTCTCCTCTTCACTAAACTTGAATGTCCTCTTCCGCTTCCCCTTCTCGTGGGAGTGAGTCTGGACATTCTGACTGGTACTGCGGTTGTTGGGGTTGTCCTGGGTTCTCTGGTGTTCTGAGTTCTCCATGTTTGATTCTGGGGTATCTCCTGTTGTGTTTGTTTTTCGAATGCAGTCTTTTTCAACAGTTTTTTTTATGCTTTCAAAACTCAAAAGTGATGCTAGGTCAGTTTGCGTCAAATTACATATCGCAATTCAGCCTAGCATTACTTTTGTAGCAGTAGCATCATTTTTGCTTCCAATGCAGTGCACAGACTAGTTTCATTTTTTTTACACAGCCCAGATCCTAACACCATGGTGCGCCAATTTGTGAATGCGGCATAAACTTGTCGTTAGGATTTGTTGCACCGCAGCACTAAACCTTTTGACACATCGCCACATTGTCCTCGATACTTCATTTCTTGTAATTGAGGACCTTGATTTTCAAATGTGCAAGAAAGGAGAATCCCAGAAGCAAGCCTGTTGAATCTATCCTGTTAAGTCCCTGGCTTAGTCAATTCATACAAAAGCACAGCATCCTTAAAACTTCTTGGAGCCTCATATTTCCCTTCCTATCAGCATATCTGTACATGCTCCTTAAAGAATGATCCTCGGTCTGCTCCTTTTTCCTGTTTACAATATTAATTGATGACATAATTTTCTCATTTGTCTTTTAATTCTTCTTGCATAATGACTACTATCAAATATGTTTCTCTTTTCCTCCTTTCTTCTCCACATGACCCAAGTATCTAGTTATCTAAAAAGGACTCAAACTTTGTGTGACGTTGTGGTCACTGGTGCTGAAGCATGCCAGATAAGAAATACTCTTTTTCTACTTGCACAGGGCCAAAACCTTTTACCCAGCACTATCAACATCCACTACACTATTCCCATATTTAGACACAAAAAAACGCTGGTGCCAAATATTAACTCCATCATGCGACTTAACTTAGCTATATCAATCACTGTTGCTGCTCAAATCCAAGTATTAACCATATGCAGAATCTGTTTGTCAGGATCCTCCAATAATGCTATCAACTGGTGCTTCTTAAAGACCTTCTGTAAGCCTTCTTCCATCATAAATACTAGTTTAGAACCTGCGCTGTACTTCAAAGTTTATTTTTAGACTTTGCAAACTCTCTTGAATATCAGATCTACTCTATATTCAATTCTAGGGTTTGATTATCAACTTCTAGTGTATTATGGTACCTGTATGCCTTACTCAAGTCTGAAAGCCGGAGAGGAATTTTTAGTGAATCTTATTATATTTTGAACTCTGTTTTACCACTTTCAACATGCTCATGTGCTCCCTTGCATACATTCTTCCCACGTTCCGAAACAAGATCCAATAGGTTCATAAACTTTATTTAGCATATTCAAAATAGCCATTAAAGTACATAAAGAAAACATTAAAATCAATCAAATTATTACAATCATTCTCATACAAAGAAAAACATTATGGTCAATGATTAAAATATTCCTAAAAAGACTCATCAAGTCCAGGTGTTGCATACCAGTTCTGTACACAGTTACCAGCTAATGCATGATACTTTTCCTCACATATATAGCTTTTAAAATAAAAAGTGCAACATTATAACGCAAAAAAGGTTCATTTTAAGCAAATAGAAATTTCATAGCAGCTTGATGGGTTCTGATATTCTGGGCAACTAGGACGGATTTAAGATAGAAATGCCTTGTGATTTGTTTACTAAACCCATCACATGGGCATGGAACCATGTCCGAAGGACAGGGCCTCATCTTAGGGAACACCACTAAATAGTGCACAATTCCCAATTTAAATCTTCTCAAAACAAAGTGGTGCTGCACATTAGTAATGCAAGATAAAAAACATTTACAACCTTCCTCCAGGATAAAATACATATAAACATTAACTGTCGATTTCATCAGTCCTGCACCCCTCCTACGTTTCAACCTATACTGCAGAGAGGATTCTGAAATGTTTTTTTTTTTAAAAAGAGAAAGTACTTGTGAAGGGGCCGGCCTCATAGATAGTTTACACAAGGTATTAAAAGAAGAATTGATATAGGCTAACCAAGGAATCCGTAAAACATTATCCAATTGTAAACATTTTTGAGTAAAATGAGTTTCCTCTTTTGCCCAAAAATTATACCATAATAATAAAGGTCTTGTCAGAAGCACATCCTCCCGAAACTGTCATCTTTCTCCTGATGTATTATCTAATTAGAAGCTGAGGTAGGTAAGCAAAGTAAACGTTTAAAAAACAGTTTTCCTCCGTTTGCTTTCTGTGCATCCCCAGAGACCAGCCCCATAAGCAGTCGTGGCCTCGGCTCTTACCTTATAAATATCTACCATGTCTCTAATAGGGTGACTACCTTTTTTGCTTGTGTAAATCTAAAAATTCTGTGTGAAGTCCTAATCATTTTAGCTTTAACAGTAGAAATCTGATGTTCCCAAGACCCATTACATGTAAATAAAACCCCCAAAGAGCTAAAGGAATTTACATTAATGATAGGGATATTATGAATAAAAAAAGGTTCTACGTTTCTTGACTTTATGGCCTCAAATCACTGTCGAGATTTTTGTTTTGTTAATCACCATTCCCTTTAATTTCATGAATTCTTCAAATGTATCCATTAGTTTCTGTAGGCCTATCAGGGTCCTAGATAGCAGGATGGCATTGTCAGCATATAACAATACGGGTATACGGTGCCCTTCCACACAGGGTGCATCAGCCTGAAAGGATTGCAAAAACGTATCCAGACAGTTGTAAATAGAGACAATAATAGGATGGCTAAGACACAACCTTGAAGAATGCTTCTCCCAATTTTAAAGGAAGGGGTAAATTCACCCATCGGGCCCAAAAAACTTTGCACAATACATTTTCATAAAGACAAGCTAAATAGCCAATAACTTTCCCCGGGACACCCAGATTAAAAAATGTAGACCATAAAAAAGCATGCTCAACAAGATCAAAAGCACTGCTTAGGTCTACAAAACAAAGATACAACGCCTCTGTTTTTGCCCTGGCATACTTCCCAAACAGTAAGTCAAGTTTACACATTGCTCAATAGTACCCAAGCCCTTTCTAAAGCCATATTGGGTAGGGGATAGAATATTATGCTCCTGTGCCCACTCTTCCGGCCTTAACAAAAGAATTCTGCTTAGCACCTTAACAGCGGAGTCCAAAAGCAAGTTTGGGCAGTAGTTTTTGGGATCCAATTTGTCCCCTTTTTTATAAATGGGGATCATTATGGAAGAGCCCCATAAAGATGGAATCTCACCAACAACTACAGTATTTAACACCCTTGTAAGGATAGGTCCCCATAAGTTAGTGACTGATTTAAATACATCTACCAGCACCCCATCAGAGAGCTAGAAGTACCTTATCAATAGACATTTTCAGGGGAATGGAGTCCCTGTTCCTCAACTCCTCATCCCCAGCTCAGCCACAAATCCTACTATTTCGCTCAAAAGCTTCAGAGAAATGGCCCACTCACGCAGAACAGAGTACAAAGATCCTAATATCAGGGGGTGCCTCATTAGTCAAAAAAGGGGCATTAACTGTCTCCCAAAACAACATATTGTCATTCATATCTGCAGCCAAAGCTAATTTTGCCCAGGTGTCCTCCTGGAGCACTTTATTCCTTATCTTCAGAGCCTCAGTGTACTTAGCACAGAGGGACTTAATTTCCTCAGGGTCCCTTGGGGTGCTACAGAGAGCAAGTTATAGCTCCCCCAGAACTTTGGTACATGCTTGGTCAAACGATCCCCTTTTTTTGTAATCCAAGTGTCTTTCGTTTGGCATGTCAGAAGGGCCTTGATAAAATAAATAATGTGATCAAAGGATTTTGACAACATATTTGGAGCTGCTTTGTCCTGTAAGCAATAACTCAATTGTATGGAATTCCCATTCACAATTTTCTGCAAAATGCAGTCAGGGTTAATGTCTGTCCACTTTATTCTCACCACATTTGGCATATAAGGGACAATATTGTATATTGTGGTAAAGGCCTCCTGCCTTGGGACCCAAAATACAAATTGGAAAATAATAGGATTGTGGTCACTTAAAACAGATTGGGAAATTCTCTGGGTACCACACAAGCCATTTGCAGAAGACATCAGAACATGGTCAATAAAAGGATGAGGAATTCATTGCTGTGAAGGGTGGGATCCGCTCCCCTTTAACATCACATTCACATCTCAGTAACAATAAATCTTAGTTAAAAATAATTGAATTCAGAACATCCCCATAAACATTGAGGCAAAAGTGGACGTATCCCACCCCATCGTAATTAGTAAATCCACATACCCTTGTTGCTGGAGCAGAACAAGACTGCATATTAAAGTTACAGGCCCATAATAATATGTAGTTAGTATGGATAGAACATAAGAACTTTTGTAAGCCAAGATCAAGATCACTGTGGGTAGAGTAAAAAACCTTGTTATAGAAATTGATTAACACCATCTCTCTCCCTCCCCCCAGAGTTAGCCACAACAAATGTGTATGAGGGCCCACCTAGGAAGTCTTTGTCACAGTAACAACGAGCTTATTAGAAATAAGGACATGAAGCCCACCTTCAGCCCTCTTTGCCTGAGATGGCAAAGCACCAAGGAAAGAAGCTGAACACCCTTGCACATGTATCAGAATTGCACATCAGGTCTCTTGGATGCAAATAATATCATGGCCGTTAATTATATTATTCCATTCTTCAGACCCTACTTTATTTGATAGCCCTCCGAAGTTCCAAGTTGCAAGCAAATTTATAACACCCATCCAGGAGCTGCTTACTATCCCTCGGACCAGCTTCGTTCCTAAACTGGATAGACATATGCATATTCTCAGCTATATTATCCACAATGATAATATCAGCACTAGGCATATTTATATCTAATACCAACCCAATAGAGACTGGGAGGGCCACAGAATACCCATTTTCTATTAAGACCATTTCATACCCCTCTAAATTATCAGCATCAGCCCCCTTATCCTTCTGCTCACATTGTCTTGGTTAATCGTTATCTGACAGAGAACTAAGAACCTGATACCAATTAACCACAGAGAGGTGAAAGGAGTATTTATTTAACGGTCTCTGCTCGCTCGATGTATCATTGTGTGTATGGACCCAAGATAGCAAATGACGATAGAAGCCCAAAGGGAGGAAGATCATAGACTTACCAGTGTGCGGGCATGTTGCTGCCTTAGCTAGAATTTCCCCTGCAAATCTCAGGCTTCAAACATTTATTATATTGTAATCACCTTAAATATTCTTTCTTAGTTGTCCAACCCACCCCACTCTCCTTGTGAGTGGAATTTGATGTGCTCTGTCTGGTGGAAATAAACATTTTGAGCCCAACCATTCTACAAATTTATTCTTCAAATTCTCGAGTCTCCAGCTAGCCTGGCTCCAGAGGTGGG
Source organism: Pleurodeles waltl (assembly GCF_031143425.1). Taxonomy (NCBI): domain Eukaryota; kingdom Metazoa; phylum Chordata; class Amphibia; order Caudata; family Salamandridae; genus Pleurodeles; species Pleurodeles waltl. Next base: position 650,931,572 of record NC_090447.1, read on the forward strand.
AAGTTAACCAGTACAGCTACATATGAACAACAGCATGGGGGTAAATTGATTGTAACGGACTCAACGGGGGAAGGTAAAGCATTAGTATTGACCAAATTTCTCATACAGCACTGGGGCGGGGGGCCCGGATTGGATAGTGAGCTTGGGAAGGCAGTAGTCATAGCTGGTAATTGTTGCCAATGGTTCAAATCTATCTCATGAGCTTGAACTGTCCTGGGCACCTCCACAGATCACCCTCTGCAGATCACCACCTGCATTACCTGTGTCTAAAGAGGCAGTAGTATTATCTTGCCCATTGGGTAGGGAACCCCGGCTTGATTGTTCTGAGCCAAAATTGTGACTGAAAAATTCTGGCAAAAAGCAAATGCTTTCGCAACTTCCCCTTTTAGTATGTCCAACTTTTTTTTAAGTGGTGACAACAGGTAATTAAATGCTGCTATGAAGTTACTCCAAGTTGAGCCCCCAAAAGTGACCTCCATGGGGCGAATAATCACTAACCTCTGATTGGAGGGGAGCAAGTAGACCCAGGTTTTCAGTTGTATACTTTCTACACCTCCTCTTTCTTTTAGCTGCAGGTGAATGTACAGCAGATGTAGAGGCAGCAACTGCAGTGGGTGGAGATTGGTGGATATCCCAAGGGTCTAATGCGTCCTTTATAGTAGACCCAGGCCTCCCTGTCAACTCCTGCTCCTTGTCAAGGCCAGTGTCAGTAGTTTGGTCAACAGTTCCTGGTGATCGCTAAGCCAGGCCACCCCCAAGGATATATGCTGTTCTGCCCCATCAATTTCCTTGGAGATGAAACCCCCACCCTGTGCTAAGAAAGAGTCGATGGTGGTACAGGTTGCCTCAGAAGCTGGCTTATTACTCCCAGTGTTATGCTTTCCCATGATGTTGATATGATCACAAACATACGACCCCCTAAATATAAGCTACAGGTGCAGAGATCTCCTTTCCTGTGTTATGGGGCCTCAGCAGGGTGCCCACAATCTGTTACAAAGTGTGGTTTACCAATAAAGATGGGTGTCTGCAGCTTCACTTACCTCTCCGGGCCCAGGGGGTGGCAGTGAGTGGCCTCCTGCTACATGGTCTGCTGGGCTGTGTAGTGTGTGCCCCCGATAACAAGATCCAATCCATGTTCCACTCCAGAGTTTTGTTCTGCCCAGTTTTTGCTTCCTGGAACCTCCATTCATTCCATCAAGAAGAGAACTGTAGGAGGGCCTTTAACGGCTCTCACTTGCACTGTGCTGCAGCTAGCTCACACTTGTAATATGTTCAAATCAGCCTGTGTGGGTATGAGCATGAACAACAGTTTCAAGACTGGTTCTACATTCAGAAATCATGCTTTAACTGCAGTTACTGGGAGCTCATACATTCTACTCCAGTTGCCTGTACTGGTGTATCTTTGAAAACCCGAGAAGAATTATGTTTCCTGCTACTAGTTTTTGCAATATTCCGATTTCCTATGTCTGCCCTGTGCAGCATTGAGCTTTATATGTCTCTTCCTTGCTTCACACTTTCACCTTGTTTCTGTCTTTCCTTTCTATCTTGACATCCTAAATTTCGGAGTTTTTCCTGTTGGGATTTTAACCACATATTTGCTGATTTGGCAGCAGTTCCCTTTGCTTCCTCCTCTGTCCTGCCCTTATTCTGAATTCCTGTGTCATTCCATGTACATGTCAAAAACTATTCTCACTCCAGTCTAAGAAACAGTCTGAAAAGCGTTGGAGTTCAAAGGGGTAAAATGTACTATTCCCACTCCAGGTCAAGCAACAGTAGGAAACGCGTTGGACTTCGGAGGGGTAAGATTTACTATTCCCACTCCAATGTAAGAAACAGTAGTTAAACTACATCACTTCAACTACTTTACATATTTGCATCACCATATTAATTTATAAAAATATTAAATTCTTAATATGAACATTATTATATTACATAATATATATGCATTTTTGTAAACAATAAAATAAAAAATACAAAATTAATAACCAATGTAATAATTTTCAATTTAAAAATGATGGTTATTTATTTAGTACTTAATGAATGTGCCACTGTACACCCTTAAAAGCCTTGTATCCCACAACTAAAATAAGAATAACTCAATCTACATAATTTATAATCAATTAAATACCTAAATAACAAATAATCAATTGGTAATTAATAATTACTTAATTACATTCCCACCCAACAACCCTACAAACCAAGCAGCCAACCACCTAAAGTATAGCTAATAGATAATCACACAATTAACATAATTATGACTCAATTATACAATAATAATTTAATAACTATTACTTAACTTCTCACCCTAACCCCCTACAAAACCCAGCAATCTGCACCTAAAAGTTATCTAAAATAAATGATTTATTACCCAATTTACATACCAATTAATCAATTAAATAATTAATAATTCATTATAAAATAAATGTTAAATATTACCTAATTAACTTCCCACCTATACCCCTCCAAACATAGCAGCCTGCACCTAAAAAATAAATAATTAAAACAGTATTGCATAATAATTCATTATTACTTAATTAACTTCACACCATATTGTCCTACAAACCCAACAACCCACTACACTATAAATTACTCTTAAGAATTGAATTAAAAATTCTAAATCGCTTAAATACAAACTATTTAAAAGCAATAGCCGTCATACAAACAATAATAACATAAAATTAATATATGAACTCAAACACATTAAAATAATTTAAAAACTGTATTCTTTACAACTATATTAATTAAAACAATGTTAAGAACAACAATATTCTTAATAACAATATCACTTACCTGAAAAAAAGATATTCATGACAATGATATTTCTGCATCATATTTTTGTATCACAAGATTTTTTTATGTTATTTGTGTGTTCAATGAAATATGTTGGGTTTTTAGAGAAAGTAGAATTGTAAAGTTAGAGAGTTCTATGTTGTTTTTAAAAATTTAATGTATTGTCTTGTGAATAGGGTAATTCATTACCTGGCTGATACACACTTTCTGCACCTTTTCAGTGAATTCCACTTCTGGTGTAAAATCCAAATCTGGCAGCTCTCACATGGATATCACAGATGATTCAGATCTTGGCAATTTAAAGGACAGGTCTGGAAATTAGATGAAAAATGTTGGTTTATGATGTGATGGGCAATACCCCACTGCTATGATACAAGGGCTTTGTGGACCCTTACTTTGACACCTAAAAGCAGAAGACACCCAAAGCAATTAGTGTATATAATGATTGGTTATTTATTATTTACAACCAGCAAACAGACTAATTTGTATTTTCCCTCATCTTTCTATGCTAAGCTATATTGTATCCCTGCATACTTCCAATAAGTTCTCAGAATGAAAGTCATATATGAACTCTTCATTCTTCATGTCTGCCCTCCTAAATTCTTAGGTCTCTTAATACCTTTCTACCCAATGATTCTTTGAGGAGAGAGGAGGGGTAGTGAGTCGCTGTGAAGCTTCTTATATCTGCATCACCATTCAGCAATACATCAGTTAAAGACATATCCGAGAGTCACATGCATGTATCAAAAACATGCTTCCTTACACAAAAGCTCTGTACTCGGCCCACTGCCCTTGCAATGTTACTTGCAATGTTGCTTGATACAAGTAACTTTCTGCACATCAGAATGCAAGATTCCCCCTTTGCTTCATTTGTTTTATTTTGTAAGTGCTAAAATAAACCTGTTTGCAAAAATGATATTGCGATCTTCACCATTCTGTCAGCTATTATTACAACACAAAATGTTATTTTCCTAGCTCTAAGCCTTTCATATACATACTCTAAAGTATTAGTGCTGTCAGGTCTATCATACATTTAGCCCTGATTTGCATGGAACATGCATGTCATCGTAAGTAGACTACTGCGTACCTTAACATAGCGTCAACCCAAGAAATCAGGGCCCCACCTACAATACAAAAACAAAAAAGGCACAACATCCAACAACAATGGATTTAAATGCTACTGGCCAAAATCAAATGAATTAACCTTAGCTTGGGATACCAAATTCAGAAGACGCTGGGGTGCAAGACTTCAAAACCAGGGTACTAGAATGTGCTTCAACTGTTATTAATGAGACTGCTTAGGACCAGCCTTAAAGTAATTCACTGTCTCCTAAGTTCAATGTAAAACCTTTCTGTGGAGGGGTCCATGAAACCTGCAGTAATTGGTACACTAAAATGCACCACCCAAAAGCATGTGTTTCCCAACAGCACACCAAAAAAAAGAGCAAACCACCAACTGGCTGATGTGCAAATGAACATCCGTATGAGTCCAAGGCCCCAAAGTGGTAAATTTTGTTTACCCTTCTTGCAGGGCTCACCCAAACCGTATGCACTTCAAAAAATGCTTGAAAACTGAACTATTTTACATTTGTCTTCAACTGAAGAAGCCTGCTGGCCCAGGTGATCCTTTTTTTAACACTTTTGACTTTAGCTTCCCACATTATGGCACATATGTTTTAATATTCCACGATTCTCCCAGAGTACCCTGAAGTGGCCAAAAGAAGATGAGTAGTGTTTTCTAAAAAGTCCTAAATAAATAAATGGGGCCTATGTTAGTGATACAAAGAGGGTTTCAGAAGATATTAGTTGGAAAGTGAGGTAAAACTAATCAAAAATCAGTTTCCTGATGAGCATTTAACATAACATCACAACATATATATCACCTACATATATAATTTACACCGGCATGATCCACAACACCCAGCAACTGCAGCAGGAAATCAAACAAGATTTCTACACCATCACTGGCTTTCCACATGTGCTGGGTGCCATGGACTGCTCACATTTGCAGCTCATTCCTCCTATTGCAACTGCCCACCTATACCGCAATAGGACTCATGTCCACTCCAAAAATGTACAAATCATTGTTGACCACCGTGGATTGATCCTAAATGGGATGGCCAAATACCCTGGCAGTGTGAATGATGCCTTCATATTCCGGCTGTCCATCATCAACCAATGATTACGGGATGGATAATAAGGAAATGGCCTACTTATAGGTAAGCAAATGGCAAGTACCTAACAGACACAATAACAAATAGATATGGGGGCACAATACACAGATCACTTTCTGCCTACACAGATAGGGACTGCAGGATGAGTGTGGTTACGCATACATGCACCATAATTCAGTTTACATATGCAATGTAAATCACCCTGACATACACATGAATACATCTCAAGCTAGTTTTGCAGACATTACATGATGTAAAGGCACACAGCCATGCCTGGCAGGTAGGAAATAATCTGCCCAACATCTCTGTGTCCAAAGGAGGCGTACCATGTCCACTGGGGGGTGTTCCCATGCAACACACAAGGGCCATCAGCCGTGTTATGGCTCACACACCAGGGACTAAGTATTAGCTAACAAACCATGGCCCATAGGCAGGTGACATGTAACTGAACAACAGTAAAACAATCTGCAAAATCACTCCCATCTAACATGGATGATGTGTAATGCTACACATATTCATCACTCACCATGCTGCTGAGGCAGCAGCCTTGACTGGAAGGGTCTCCTGTACTCACAAATACCATCCTGAAAGCAAAGAAGAACCCCTACAAGCCCTGATGCAATTGTGAATGCATATTCGCTAGTCAACTTGTGTGCAGGTCTGGATTTAAGGACCCAGAAAGTGCAGGAGGTCCCAAGTATTGTGTATCAGTTCCCCCTCTCATAGACATTGTACAGTGTATGAAATTGTGTAGCTGAACTTCAGAGGACCAACCGCAAACCTTCATGATCCATGTGCTGTGTGCACAAAGTGGGCAAAATGCTGGCATACTTGTACACAATGTTCCTCCATTGTGACATGCAACCATGGATTTGGAAATGGCAGTTGTGACATGTTACTCAGTTGGTATGAGGGAGTGCATACCTGTGGATGGCATCATGTCAACTGCCCTGGACAATATTGGACAATCAAAGGCATGGGCAAATGTAATGCAGGCCAACACCAACATCTGGGGATGACCACGGGCCCATGCATGTGCCTGTGTCAGCCATGTCTGGTATGTTGTCAACTACCTAGGCTGGGCCTAAAAAAAGATTGCCATCCACATTCTGTTTCTCTGCACATGTGGCATGAGCACATAACATTGAGTGGACAAGAGCAATGGGAATCAGCCACCACCAAAATCTGCTGCAGAAATATGTCAGCCAGGATGTTGAAATGTATGATGTATCTGCTTATGCACTGCATTTGACATCACATTACATGAACAGGCCCCTGTAAATAGCAGTACACTGAGATGATTAAGGGCACCATGTGGTCATAAGTGGTACAAGTGCATGACAACACCATTACACATAACATGGACAGGACATCTGCAAATATAGTAATCCTAAACAATGACACTGTCTCTTTTTTTTCATTTCAGCTGACCAAGGATATGGAATCCATCAGTGGGTGATGACACCATTTGCCAAGCCACTTACCGAGCCAGAAAAGGCCTATAACCAGGAACACATTTGCACACTGAACATAGTTGAGCTGACCATTGGCCTGCTCACGACCAGGTTTCGTTGCCTAGACATTTCTGAGGGTAGACTATTGCATCCCCCCACCAGGCTGCACAATATATGTGTGCAGACAAATGTCTCCTGAGATGAACAACTGGAGAACCAAAGGGAAAAGGAGGAGGATGAGCCAGCACATGAATGAGAAATACCTAATACTGCTGCAGGTGCATCTAGACGTTCCCACATTGTTCAGAATTTCTTTTCATGAGTACATGTGACTGAAGGTATGATCTTGCCAAACCTGTTAATAAATTATTACATTTAACATGTGTCTTGGAGTTTATGTCACAGTCCCAGTAACCAAAGACTCAACCACATCCAGCAAACCATAAGTAGGCCACAAAAGTTGTCAATCAAGTGTGAACACTGTCATCATCCTCAAAGTGCCAGACACACTACACTGATCTCTGGAAAGTGTGATGTATAATATTTGCATTGGCTTGCGAACAAATATGTTGAACTGAAAACACTACTATCAGCCAAATAACCGTTAGTACAAAAAAGTCACTTGGGACAGCTCACCATATCCACGTCATTTGCACTCACATGTATGACGAATAGTAAGTGTATGACAGAGGACAGTACACCTGTATGTGTAGCACAGTGTCAGTCAAATTAGCAGGTATGCCAAACAATGTCATAACATTTCTTATACTGTTGACAAAGTGTGAGTCAATCAGGGCACAGAATGATTTGTATATGGAAATGGGGCCATTATCTGTAATAACCATTCCCCCCAGTCCATTCCTACTTACTGTGCAGATGACAAATGATATTACCTGCAGCTGTGGGTGAGTACTCCTCACAAACTCACCCATATAGAAGCCCAGCTGACCCACATTCATGTCCTAAACATGACCTGTTACATTGTGGAAGGGACTTCCAGAGACACAAGTACTACTTCAGGAGTCAGGATATGTTTGGGGCCAACTACTCTACTCGCCAACAATAGTACCTAAACTAATCAAATCAAATCATTAACATTTATAAAGCGCGCTACTCACCCGTGCGGGTCTCAAGGCGCTAGGGGAAAGGGGGGGTTACTGCTGCTCGAAAAGCCAGGTTTTTAGGAGTCTCCGGAATGCGGAGTGGTCCTGGGTGGTCCTGAGGCTGGTGGGGAGGGAGTTCCAGGTCTTGGCCGCCAGGAAGGAGAAAGATCTCCCACCCGCCGTGGAGCGGCGGATGCGAAGGACGGCAGCGAGCGCGAGGCCAGAGGAACGGAGGAGGCGGGTGGGGACGTAGAAGCTGAGGCGTCGGTTCAGGTATTCCGGTCCCTTGTTGTGGAGGGCTTTGTGTGCGTGGGTGAGAAGTCGAAAGGTGATCCTTTTGCTGACTGGGAGCCAATGCAGGTGTCTCAGGTGTGCGGAGATGTGGCTGTTGCGGGGTACGTCGAGGATGAGGCGGGCCGAGGCGTTTTGGATGCGTTGCAGGCGATTTTGGAGTTTGGCTGTGGTCCCAGTGTAGAGGGTGTTGCCGTAGTCCAGGCGGCTCGTGACGAGGGCGTGGGTCACGTTTTTTCTAGTGTCGGCGGGGATCCAGCGGAAGATCTTGCGGAGCATGCGGAGGGTGAGGAAGCAGGCGGAGGACACGCCGTTGACTTGCTTGGTCATGGTGAGAAGAGGGTCCAAGATGAAGCCAAGGTTGCGGGCGTGGTCTGTGGGGGTCAGTGCGGTGCCGAGGGCCGTGGGCCACCAGGAGTCGTCCCAGGCGGACAGGTGTTGCCGAGGATGAGGACTTCCGTTTTTTCAGAGTTCAGCTTTAGGCGGCTGAGCCTCATCCAATCTGCGACATCCTTCATACCCTCTTGTAGGTTGGTCTTGGCGCTGGCGGGGTCCTTGGTGAGGGAGAGTATAAGTTGGGTGTCGTCGGCGTAGGAGGTGATGATGATGTCGTGCTTGCGTACGATGTTGGCGAGGGGGCTCATGTAGACATTGAAGAGTGTCGGGCTGAGTGATGAGTCTTGAGGTACGCCGCAGATGATCTCGGTGGGGTCTGAGCGAAACGGATGGAGGTAAACTCTTTGGGAACAGTTTGAGAGGAAGGAGGCGATCCAGTCCAGGGCCTGGCCTTGGATCCCGGTGGAGCGGAGGCGGGTGATTAGGATGCGGTGACAGACGGTGTTGAAGGCAGCCGAGAGGTCGAGGAGGATGAGGGCGACTGTTTCACCGTTGTCCATCAGGGTACTGATGTCGTCGGTGACTGAGATGAGGGCGGTTTCCGTGCTGTGGTTGGTTCGGAATCCGGTTTGTGAAGGGTCGAGCAGGTTGTTGTTTTCCAGGAAGGTGGTGAGCTGTTTGTTGACGGTCTTCTCTATTACCTTGGCTGGGAAAGGCAGGAGAGAGATGGGGCGGAAGTTTTTCAGGTCGCTTGGGTCAGCCGTAGGTTTCTTTAGTAGGGCGTTGACTTCGCAGGGTTTCCAGCATTCGGGGAAGGTAGCAGAAGAAAAAGAAGAGTTGATGACGGCCTGGAGGTGCGGGGCGATGATGTCGTCGGCTTTATTAAAGATGAAGTGAGGGCAGGGGTCCGAAGGGGCGCCGGAGTGGATAGAGTTCATGATGGATTTGGTTTCTTCAGTGTTGATGTGGGTCCAGTTGTTGAGGGTGATGGCCGGGGGTGCGGGTTCAGTGGTATTTGGTTGGGTCTGGTGTCCGAAGCTGTCGTGGAGGTCGCTGATCTTGCGATGGAAGAAGGTGGCGAGGGATTCGCACAAATCCTGTGAGGGCGTGACGGCGTTGGCGTTGGGGTTGGAGAACTCCTTGATGATGCTGAAGAGTTCTCTGCTGTTGTGGCTGTTTTTGTCCAGTCTGTCAGTGAAAAAGTTCCTTTTGGCAGCGCGGATCAGATGGTGGTGTTCGCGAGTAGCGTTCTTGAGGGCGGTCATGTTGTCAGCTGTGTGGTCCTTGCACCAGGCCTTCTCGAGGGTGCGACAAGTTTTCTTTGATTCTTTGAGGGTGTCAGAGAACCAGAGAGGTTTTTTGGTGTTGGTCTGTCGATGCGTGCGTTTGAGGGGAGCAAGGTTGTCTGCGCAGTTGGAGATCCAGTTTGTGAGGCTGAGGGCTGCATCGTTGGGGTCGGTGGTGAGGGTGGGTTGGTTGGCGGCGAGTGCGGAGAAGAGTTGCTCTTCGGGGATCTTGTTCCACTGTCGACGAGGGATGGGTTGAGTGCGGAGGTGGCGGGTCTCGCGTCGGAATGTGAAGTGGACACAGCTGTGGTCGGTCCAGTGTAGAGCAGAGGTGTGGCTGAAGAAGATGTGTTTGCTGGCGGAGAAAATAGGGTCAAGCGTGTGTCCGGCGATGTGGGTGGCGGTGTTCACCAGTTGCTTGAGGCCGAGGTTGGCGAGGTTGTCGAGCAGGGCGGTGGTGTTGGGGTCGTTGTTCTGTTCCAGATGGAAGTTGAGGTCGCCTAGGAGGATGTAGTCCGGCGAGGCGAGGGCGTGCGGGGAGATGAAGTCGGCGATGGCGTCGCTGAAAAGGGCGCGTGGTCCGGGGGGTTGGTAGACGATGGATCCTCTGAGGGTGGTCCTGGGGTCGGTGCGAATTTGAAAATGCAGATGTTCAGCGGCGAGAGGGGTGTCTTCGGTGGAGGTGGTGACACTGATGGAGTCTTTGAAGACGATGGTGATACCTCCTCATACTTGGTTGGTGCGGTCTTTTCTGGAGATCTTGTAGCCTTCGGGGATGGCAGTGGCGATGTCTGGAGCTGATGAGGCGTTCATCCAGGTTTCCGTGATGAAGGCGACGACCGGAGCTGTGGAGTCCAGGAGGTCCCAGAGTTCAACGGCGTGCTTGTGGACAGAGCCCCCGTTGACCAGGATGCACTTGAGGTGGTTGATGGCGCGTCGGCTGGTGGTCGTGGTAGTTGCGTGGTGGAAGATGCGTTTGCAGGAGTTACAGGCGAAGGGTCCATGGGTGCGCTTGGGGTGGGCTTGGAAGCAGGTGTTGGAGCGCCCGGGGTTGAGGGCGTGGAGGGTGGTGGGGTCGTAGCGGGTCAGCGGGGTAGGGGAGGGCTGGGGACCAGCGGTCGTGGCGCTGGGCGCGGGCCAGGCGCGGACGGGCGCAGACGGGCTTGCCTCTGGCGCGCCTCCAGCACGCCAGCGGCCGCCATAAGAGGGAGGGGGGGAGGGGTCAGCTGGGGGCGAATGGGAGCTGGGGGCGGGGGCGTGTAGGAGGTCGCGGCGGAAAAGCGCGAGGGAGGGGGGGACAGGTAGAGTGAGAAGAGCTGGGGGAGGGGGGTTTAAGGGTGGAGGAGGGTGAGTGTTAGGAGTTTTAGGAGATTAGGGAGAGAGATAGGAGTAGGGTTGAAAAGATAGGGGAGGGGGGGTGGTAGAGGTGGGTGAGGGTGAGAGGTAGAGTAAGAGGATAGGGAGATAGGTAACAGAGGGGGTGTCGGGACGGGGGGAGAGATAGGGAAATAGATAGATGGAGAGATAGGTGGAGAGATAGAAAAATAGGTAGATAGGAGGAGGGGGTCAGTGAGGGAGTTAGATGGAGAGATAGGTAGAGGAGTGAGGGAGGCAGGTGGAGAAAGGGTAGATGTGGGTGATAGTGAGAGATAGGTGGAGAGATAGAGGGGGGTGAGGCAGGAGCAGGAGGGCAGAGACAGGGGCGGGAAGAGACAGGGGTCGGAGAAGACTGAAGAACAGAAGAAGCGAAGAGCACAGAAGACCGGAAGAACACAGAAGAAGAGAAGAACACAGAAGAACAGAAGAGAAGAACAGAGAAGAACGGAAGAACACAGAAGAACAGAAGAGAAGAACAGAGAAGACCGGAAGAACACAGAAGAACAGAAGAGAAGAACACAGAAGAACAGAAGAGAAGAACACAGAAGACCGGAAGAACACAGAAGAACAGAAGAGAAGAACACAGAAGACCGGAAGAACACAGAAGACCGGAAGAACACAGAAGAACAGAAGAACACAGAAGAACAGAAGAGGAGAACACAGAAGAACAGAAGAGAAGAACACAGAAGAACAGAAGAGAAGAACACAGAAGAAACTAGTGTGCTGCATATTGCAGAATATATGTGCATGGTATAATCTCCCTTGGTCCAGTGACAATGATGAGCAGGAAGAACTGGACGATGAGTATGAGGAAGATGAGGAGCAAGCACAAAATGTACCATAAATAGCAGCACGTTGCTGATGTACCTTTTACTAGTAACATGTTTGGTACATGTGTGAATGACTCTCACAATGTCAGAAGAGTATGACAAAAAGAATCATTGTACCTATGTAAAACAACACATATAATCACAACCAGTGTGTAGGCAATTTACCTGTTGAGTCAGAGTGTGAGAAAGTCAACCTTTTAGCATGTTTACCCACATGTTTATGAATGATACTGGTGGTGACTGACCCTGGCTGTACCCTGGGTCTGCTAACCAGTCCTGTAAGTCCCTAATAGATAATAGGGCAAGAGAGAATCAAACTACCTAAAAGTCCCTAGTATATAATAGGACAGGGAAGTTTAGAGGCCCAGTAGATTTCCTGCAATAGAGTGTGCTCTGCTGTGTTGCCTGCTGTCATTTTTTAAGTCAGCCCTGCCTTTCAGACTGTCTTCAAAAATTTAAATGTGCCCAAAATTGACTTTGGAAGAAAATGTACTTCTAAACTGTACACCTTGCTGTCCTTAGTAAATTAGAGGTTACTCAAAGGCATGCATGATATGGTACATTACACCTTCAGCACAAGTAAAAACCATGTGCACCACAAATCATGTGAAATGGACTAGTCAGGGCACCTACCCATGCTACCCCATTTCAAAATGGCACCTTAAGTGCAACAGTATACTCACCAAGTTCTGTGTGGTATAAGTAGTGCAGTTGCTGGAGGGGGAAACATAGTCAAATTGCACCATTCGTACATCCCTTCACATGTGTATCCAGGCTATCCAAACAATTGCCTGCATGGGAGACTGTAACCCCCCCATGTTGCCTGACAGTCTGCACCTCGGGACACAGCACATAGCGGCAGATGCTTGCTCTATCTTACATGTGCATGTGCTGACCACAGTCCAGGGCAAGTCTTCAGCATCCCTGGGGGTAATCTAAGCAATGGATTCAGGTGCCAATACATAGTTGGCACATGGGGCAACAATTCTAAGGTGTGCTGTTACCCAAACATAGGAAATGTGACCTATACATTGTCTGATCCTAGTAATGATTGTACTTTCACCTATGCACACTCCCAACACACACATTGGACACATAGAAAGACAGGGAGGTGGTAAACCCAACTATTCACAGGCAACACAGCAATCCCTATGACTTTCTAACATACATTACACATCACACCATACATAAACCCATATATTAACTAGTTGATTCAAACAAAAAAATAGATGCATTGTCCCAATGCATTTATTTTCAGCCATCGTGTATAAAGAAAATGACGTTTCCAATCCAATGCGTCAGAATTTCCTCATGGTGCTTTGCCTTTCCTCCTATGAAATCCACACATTGGTGTGAAGCGTAAAAAAATACAACGCATCTACGGAAAATGTGTCGCATCCACCCGGGAAGTGTGGCAATGGATCAGCCATGCTGCAAACCATGAAAGGCAAAGTTGCTTTCACTTTCTGTTCAACTCACAGTCCTTGTGTCTGTGCTTGGTAGAGGTTGTCTTGTGCTGTTGGTGGAGAGAGGAATATAGTTTTTTTAAGTATGTTGTGCTGTCTGTTGTCCCTGTTGTGTCCCTGTTATCTGATTTGCCCTTTGTTTTTGTATTTTGTGTCATATTTTACTGTGCATTGTCAGGTGTTTGTCTTTGGGGCAGATTGGTTCTTAGGAGTAGTTTGGGGTAGTTTTTATTTTTTAAGTTGTTCATTTTGCGTCTGGGGTGGGACATGTGAAGCAAAGGAAGGGCTAAGAATATGAGTGCACAGGAGTTTGGACGGTTCCTCTGCCTGGTGACCCACTACCTGCTGAACATGGTGGCCATGGGAGGACATGTAATCTAGGGCTACAAGGAAGAGGTACGAAAGCTGCAGTGGGAGAAGGTCCACTCCCTCATGAAGCAGATCTTCCAGCTTAAATATTGCTGGCAGGATATCATAAGCAGGGAACGTGACCTCCTGGACAATCTCGTGATAGGAGCCGGTGGAACTGTTGGTAAGTATACATTCTTTGTGAATGATTCTTTGGCTTGCTCTTGCAATTAGATGTACAGTCCTCATTGGCCTCCTTTACTAAGTTTGGACAGAGTGCAGGGCCATAAGTCATGTTTCTGCACTGACCTGCATACATAACAAGTGCAGCAATGTGCTGTAACTATGACGTATGGTGCATTACTGTCCTTGTCCCCTGCACTGGAGCAGTAATTGTTGCTGAGCACCAATGCAGGTACCCTTGTGTCATGGTGCAAGGGTGCATGGTTGACAGGGGTGATTGATCATCTGCATGAAGGGATACCTTCCTGCACACATACAATCATCAATGGCATTTTCCTTTGTTGATGTGTGCTGTAGGAAACAGCTGACATAGGAAGATGAAAATCAGAGAGAAACCATGGATTTCATTCCTATTGGCCCACTGTGACGCTATCCCTGAGGTGGCCTTTTAATCTGATGCATTTCCAACCTTGTGATCATGGCCTGGCATACTGTGCCACAGACACTTCACAGCAATGTTGGTCTGGTGTTGCAGGGTGATACCTGGGCTTGTAAATGAGGTCAATAGTGTCAGTGCTTCACATATGTCAAGGCACAAATGCCATCACACTCCAAAACAGGTTTTTCAGAGACAAAGCATGACACAGAAAATTCTGAATACTGGACTGTTATACTCCAACACAGAACAATATCCCTACTATACCTGTTAGCCACTGTCAATGTTAGCACCACAGTGCACATGTCAACAGATGTGTTGTGAGCAACCTGAGGAAGTATGCACATTTACAATACATGGCCAGCTGCCAGGACATTTGCTACCTTGTGCTGCCCTGGGAGATGTGTTTTAGCTGGAGCTATCCTATTTTGAGAGACTTAAATTATGACTATGTACTCAGTTCTGCCATACATCTGTATAGGTCACAAACATGTGTATCTCTGATTTCATGTTGCGGTATGGGGCTGGACAGGACATATATGTTCTATGACTATGCAGCAATGATATATACCGATGTCAGTGAAATGAGGGTACAAGGATTTCTAACTAGTGCTGTATGTAGCACAGTCATGTACATGTGATGAAAATAGTAAGGCAGGGGTGTTGCTAGTCCTGGCTGTGTGTGTTCTGTGAGTCATTTAGGTGCAGAGTGTCGTTAAACTCAGCTAGCCTTGCACAATCTTGTGAATCCTTTGAAAGCCTTAAACAATGTACCCAAGAGATGTGTGTATAGTTTCATCATATGTGTGTACATGTCAGCCTGGCCTACCAATGTATGTCATAGAGATATGTCAAATGGGATATCTCAGTTGTTACAAACAGGAGGATTCTATGGTCATTTGTAAGTCATGTGTAATGTGCAATGTTTGACCACTGTGTTCATTTATCAACAGTCTTAGTCTTATGTTATGTCTTGCATGTGAACCTGAGCCTTGCACCACTGGAGAGGTTGAGAGCTTCATCAACTGTGACGCTACCAGTGAGTGTCATCCTGTATATCTAATGGGTAGTGCAAGGATTGTGTGTGATGTTGTGCTGTGTGCAATGCCATGTCCAGAGTGCATGTATACAAAATCAAACTCCATGTGTTCTACATGAATACGGACAGCATGGTATACGTTGTGTCCGGGACGTTCAATTGCATCTGACTAATGTCAAGGAGGATCTGATTGCTATCATTGAGGGCCCACATGTTTTTGGTATGAAAAAAGAGCAATGATCACAGTGCCAGGATCTGAGAACATGTGTGGTGGTTGGTTCATAGGTGAACATAGCAGGGGACGGTATACCCAACAAATGCATTTCAGATGCACCAATAGGCTGTTGTTACTCACACAAAAATCTATGTTCAATGTGTATGGGTGACCCACACAGGGGGCATGACTCACAACACAGTAAGGAAATGTGCCAAATTTACAGGGTCCTACAAATCTACGCAGGGAGGCATCATGTAGTTCACATGATATGTTTCTGTTGTGTGTGCCACAGGAATTTAACTGAAACTCATTCCCTTCCAGGACTGAGGGACTTGTGAATAAGGCCCTGAGTGTAGTAGGGGAGAGGTCAACATTCCACACTTGGAACTGCAGTTGAATTGGCCACTCAAGTTGTGTGATGCCCCATACTCAGTGTTGGGTGGATCAACTTTAATATCTCCTGTCAACTTCCCAGATCTGGCAATGTGTGTTGGACCAGAGGAATGTCTATGCAGCATTGTCATATGACATGACAATGCCCACTCCATCTTCAGATAGTGCTCACCATTATAGTCTCCTAAATGTGCTGCAAACAGGATCATACAATGAACAGCATTAGCCATTTTGCGATTCCAAAATCCGTGTGCAGATGATATGTAGGGCATGCATGCACACACCCATGAACTGGTTGTGCTGAGTGCTGGTGTGCAGCAAGATGACAAGAATATCGCAAACTTATGTACAAGCAGTGGGATGCGTAATGGGACAGATCCAGTTACTTGGGGAGTATGCAACAAGTTGTGGCACAGCCCACCATGTACTGACAGTAGTTGATATAGGAGTTGTTTCATACATCTCTGTGTGATGTGAGTGAGCTATCCACCCTCCAATATCACATATGATACCTGGCACATATAGATTCTATGCAGCAATGTGTCCAGATATGTATCCTTGCCATATCAGGCATATAATGCTTCAAAACAATACATGTAACTTGCAGTTCTTGCTCAAATTACTTTGGCTAATGTCCATTGAATCAAGGGCATTGCAGGATGCAGAAGGAACACTGATGATCAATTCAACATGATGAGTGTGCCATCCAATGGTCACAAAACAGCATTGTTCCTATTCATAATCACTGCTGACATGGTCAGGCCAAGATGTCCCAAGACGGGGCATTGCTATTATGCAACATTAGCTTATCCTTGGTACCTTGACCATAATAAATTGGGAAATGATGGATATTGCCCAGATGTATGTTCACTTTGACCTTCTAGATACATTTGGGATTTGTGTAGTGCAACGTATGGTTTCTGAAGATAGTATTTACATGGCATGGTTGATGTTCATTTGCCAAGTTAACCTTTGTATGACATGTTTTATGATTCCTCAGACCAGAAGAAATAGCATAAGCTGAGGAAAGAAAGGTATTGTCACATCCGACAATTGAACAACGCCAAAAAGAGGATGGTAAAGACCTTTGAAAAGGATAAAGCATCAGGGTTCTGGAGTGCCTTTGCCCTACGGGTCTCCACATTGCAAAAAGCAACCACCAGCAAGGCTTGAGCCGCAGACAAGGATGGGTCTGCTGGATCAGGTCCATCAACCTCCACCACCAGTCACACAGCCCAACCTGTATCCCATGGCACCCAACAAGTACTGTCAAATGACTTTGTCTGTGGCTCCAATCCACACATATCCCATTGGCAAGTAGTAATTGTATTTTCTTCACAGAATGCAACATGTCCGAATTTGTCATGCTTCACACTTACAACACACAGGTTGTAGTTAGTGGTTTTATTTACAGGTACAAATTTACACGATGTACTGATGTACATTTCATGAGACAACCCCAGCAGATGTATCAAGCCATTGGAAGCCCAGACAAAGTCCATGGGGAGAACAAGTCATGTGATATGTGAAGGAGAGGAGTGCCCCAGTGAGGATGAGGAGGAGGACCACATTGCCATTAGGGTAGATCGGCCTCAATGACAGTCCACAGATGGGAGAGGTCAACAGAGGGAGAGTCAACTTGAGGACAGTACTAGTTTGTGCACTGGCATGATCTTAAGAACAAAGGAGAAAGTGGGCATGTGGCACAGAGGAATGCTACCGGGCAGTTTTTCTGGTGAAAGATGCTTGTTCCACATCTTCTTCCTCTGATGTGTGTGGTGCCTGCCATGACAGGGGTGTGGCAGGTGTTGATGTAGAGGGAGGCACACACACATCAGTGGCAGAAGATGTGGATTCCATGTCTGCGGCAGCTCTCATCTGTGGGAATACATAAGGCAGCAGAGTAGCAAGGAGGATCTGCTGATTTCGCAGTACAGCAGCAACGTCACAATGGTAGGCATCCATGGTGGCAATGAGGGAATCCTGCTTCCTGTCCATGGGCTCCAAGATATTTTGGATTGCCCCCGGCCTGTTAGCAAACTCGTTGGTGCCACTTTGGCAGGGCATTTGCTTATGCCTCTGCCTCATGACACCAACGATATCAGCCAGGGACTTCTGGTGGTCACAGAGTGGAGAGTAGCTGCCTCATATGGCAACCGAATTGTCCTTATTCAGACCGAGGCACCTGAACTGCCTCTAGGGTGCCTGCCATGGTCTCCATCCCTGCCTGCACCTGATCTGTCAACTCCTCCTGGACTCCTACCACAGTTTGTTGGAATTTAAGTTATTGGTCCTGGTAGTTCAGGGCTCTGGTTGGGTTGGCAGGTGATGTATGTTGGATGTTGAGCAGATAATCTGGAGACCCCACAATGCTGTCAAGCCTCCCCACAACCAGAGATGGTGTCTCTATGGCACCCAGGATTTGCTGGAGGGTGTCAGGATGTATGATGTGCAGCTGGTCATCCACATCATCGCTAAAGTCCAGGACAGTCAGCTGGCCATAAGGTATGGGTTCATCCTCTGCAATGTGATGGAGATATGTTAATGTTGATCTTTGCTAGGTGTTGACATTAGTAATCAGTTGACATTCAAGGTTTCAAAAGCAGCATTTTCTGTGCCTCATTTAGGAGGCACTAGCAGCACACTGCGCAACCAGAGTGTCATTGTATTTTATGCTGCAGTGTCACAGTGTACAAACCCATATTTACAAGGCCACACAATGCCACCTTGTGTGTCTTTTCATGGCCCTTTAAATATGGCCCACTTTCATGCATGATACTGCACAAAAGGTACCTTCCATGGGATTTGCTGTGGGTGTTCCATGGAATCGAAAGGTATCTGATGCAGTCCCAGATCAACAAGTCTGGTAATGCATCCGATTCCTACACCACATCGGGAGTGGTGTCTAAGTTGTGCAACAGTGAGAAATAAAAATGTTCTTCACGTTTTTTCCTATATCCATGTGTTCTGCATTCTGCAGCGCACATAGGAAGAGAAAGTTGTAATTAATGATTGTTTATGTGCCGAAAGGTGTCCCTTCCTGCACTTCAGCAATCATCCCTGGAATGCAGGCACCCTTGCACCATGGTGCAAGGGTGCCCGTGTTGGCAATAGGCAGCAGTTTGTGCACCAGCGCTGTGGAAAGTACAAAGATGCATTGCATTTTGGTAAATACAATGCATCCCTGCACTTTCAAAATGAAGCAGTGCAGCATAGCAATCTGCCTTGGAGCGCCACACTGTGGCATTTCCTCATAAATGAGGCCCTCTAGTCAACAGTGATGTATAGTACATCTGTTAGGCATGGGTTTTGATGTGCAGTTTCACGGTATTTCCATTATAAATGCAGGATCTCTGCATTGTTCTCACAAGCACTGTGCCTACTCACTACTCTGAAGGGATGAACCCCGTCCTACTGGGTAGTTTAGCTCATTAAAATTGCCCCCATATCATATTGATCAGAGTTATCTGCAGAGTGTCCCATGTCATGTGACCCAAGCCCACGCCATTGTATGTGTACGTGTCTCCTCTGTCACTGACTACCTACTTTTGGGTCCTGGTATACAGGTAAGTGCTACACAGTGATCCTATACATATCATACTTCATTCTCACATGCATACAACAAGGGTATTATGCATGACCATACCCAGTGGTCATATATGTTGCTTTGTTATATAAAGCTATTGTTGTGGCCTCACCCCACATGGCAGTAGTGGTGTTATTAGTGGCAAGTACCTACATCAGAAACCCACATCAGTAGGCCCACCGACTTCAGCCTGGGTTCTTCCATGGGTCCTGTCATTCGTAATGGCTAAGTGGTTCTTGGTATTCCTTGTGAAGTCCCTGTTTGAAATCCTCCAAGTTTTACATGTGGCACCTTGAGACAATGTTACATCAGACTCCTTCCTGGCACATGATACATGTTTCCCCGATCCACATGACATGTAGGTGGTAGTCCCCCAATGGGCTGCTCTCTGCCATCCTTTCCCAGGTATGCCACAAGCGTTCCACATCAGACCCAGTAGTGCATGTTTATTTGTGTAGTTACAATGAAGTCCACATGCCCATTCCTACCTCCCCAGTAACCACAGTATCCACAGTCAAAGCAAATGTAATTTTGTCATGCACAGTCAGGACCTACCATACAGAACAGTAGTAGTGGACCACCATGTGCCTTTGTTCACACATGGTCCTGTGGTGTGCATCTTTTACATTTCCCCCTCCAGCTGATTATTTGTGAGGGGCTCTTGTGGTCGTTTCCGTGGCGGATAATACCTGTGTGCACTCACCCTGCCGGCCATGTCAGCTGTGAGCAATATGGGTAAATACTGGGTGCTATAGACGTCTTTTACCATGTCCCTATGTGTAGATACCTCCCTTTCCCAACATCTGACCCTCCTCTCAGATGAGTTGTTTTTCCTGTGACACAGTCACTCTATTCTGAGGATTTGAATTCTAGATCAGTGTGCACAGGCCCAAGTGAAACTGAGTAACTACGTGGTGCATGTTTCCCTGCATTGTAACAGTCAAGTTGTGCTTGGTGGATTGTTCCAATCCATGTTTGTGGGATTTCTAGTTGTGGTGAGTACTGTTGTACAGTGCCTTGCAAGTGCCAGAATACAGAGTAAAGTAAACATGGACTGATGCTGTACTTCACACAATGAAGAGAGTGAAGTGACGGTTCAGGACTGGGCTATGCAAATTGTGGTAGAACAGTGTGCATTACATGCCAAATTTCCGCGGTCCCCATTCCAACATTCCCGCTGGGCCGGCGGGCGCTAACCAAGTTAGCTCCCGCCGGCCCAGCTGGAATGAGGCCGCAACACAGGAGCCGGCTCCGAATGGAGCCGGCGGTGTTGCGGCGGTGCGACGGGTGCAGTTGCACCCGTCGCGCTTTTCACTGTCTGCTAGGCAGACAGTGAAAAGCTGGCCGGGGCCCTGTTAGGGGGCCCCTGCACTGCCCATGCCAGTGGCATGGGCAGTGCAGGGGCCCCCAGGGGCCCCAGGACACCCCTTACCGCCAGCCTCTTCCTGGCGGTGAAAACCGCCAGAAACAGGCTGGCGGTACGGGGGTCAAAATCCCCAGGGCAGCGCTGCCCTGGCGGATTCTCCCAGCCGGGGCAAAAACGGCGGAAAACAGCCGGCCCCGGCGGGGCGACCGTGGCGTCAGAATGGCATTTGGAGCACCGCCAGCCTGTTGGCGGTGCTTCCGTCATTCGTGACCCTGGCGGTTCAAGACCGCCAGGGTCAGAATGACCCCCTTAGTCTCTTTCCTCCCTAATGGCAATTTTGAGGTAACAAAGAGCTGATGTTGGCTCTTCGTCACCTCAGTGATTAGGATGGTATTCTCCTCTTCACTAAACTTGAATGTCCTCTTCCGCTTCCCCTTCTCGTGGGAGTGAGTCTGGACATTCTGACTGGTACTGCGGTTGTTGGGGTTGTCCTGGGTTCTCTGGTGTTCTGAGTTCTCCATGTTTGATTCTGGGGTATCTCCTGTTGTGTTTGTTTTTCGAATGCAGTCTTTTTCAACAGTTTTTTTTATGCTTTCAAAACTCAAAAGTGATGCTAGGTCAGTTTGCGTCAAATTACATATCGCAATTCAGCCTAGCATTACTTTTGTAGCAGTAGCATCATTTTTGCTTCCAATGCAGTGCACAGACTAGTTTCATTTTTTTTACACAGCCCAGATCCTAACACCATGGTGCGCCAATTTGTGAATGCGGCATAAGCTTGTCGTTAGGATTTGTTGCACCGCAGCACTAAACCTTTTGACACATCGCCACATTGTCCTCGATACTTCATTTCTTGTAATTGAGGACCTTGATTTTCAAATGTGCAAGAAAGGAGAATCCCAGAAGCAAGCCTGTTGAATCTATCCTGTTAAGTCCCTGGCTTAGTCAATTCATACAAAAGCACAGCATCCTTAAAACTTCTTGGAGCCTCATATTTCCCTTCCTATCAGCATATCTGTACATGCTCCTTAAAGAATGATCCTCGGTCTGCTCCTTTTTCCTGTTTACAATATTAATTGATGACATAATTTTCTCATTTGTCTTTTAATTCTTCTTGCATAATGACTACTATCAAATATGTTTCTCTTTTCCTCCTTTCTTCTCCACATGACCCAAGTATCTAGTTATCTAAAAAGGACTCAAACTTTGTGTGACGTTGTGGTCACTGGTGCTGAAGCATGCCAGATAAGAAATACTCTTTTTCTACTTGTACAGGGCCAAAACCTTTTACCCAGCACTATCAACATCCACTACACTATTCCCATATTTAGACACAAAAAAACGCTGGTGCCAAATATTAACTCCATCATGCGACTTAACTTAGCTATATCAATCACTGTTGCTGCTCAAATCCAAGTATTAACCATATGCAGAATCTGTTTGTCAGGATCCTCCAATAATGCTATCAACTGGTGCTTCTTAAAGACCTTCTGTAAGCCTTCTTCCATCATAAACACTAGTTTAGAACCTGCGCTGTACTTCAAAGTTTATTTTTAGACTTTGCAAACTCTCTTGAATATCAGATCTACTCTATATTCAATTCTAGGGTTTGATTATCAACTTCTAGTGTATTATGGTACCTGTATGCCTTACTCAAGTCTGAAAGCCGGAGAGGAATTTTTAGTGAATCTTATTATATTTTGAACTCTGTTTTACCACTTTCAACATGCTCATGTGCTCCCTTGCATACATTCTTCCCACGTTCCGAAACAAGATCCAATAGGTTCATAAACTTTATTTAGCATATTCAAAATAGCCATTAAATTACATAAAGAAAACATTAAAATCAATCAAATTATTACAATCATTCTCATACAAAGAAAAACATTATGGTCAATGATTAAAATATTCCTAAAAAGACTCATCAAGTCCAGGTGTTGCATACCAGTTCTGTACACAGTTACCAGCTAATGCATGATACTTTTCCTCACATATATAGCTTTTAAAATAAAAAGTGCAACATTATAACGCAAAAAAGGTTCATTTTAAGCAAATAGAAATTTCATAGCAGCTTGATGGGTTCTGATATTCTGGGCAACTAGGACGGATTTAAGATAGAAATGCCTTGTGATTTGTTTACTAAACCCATCACATGGGCATGGAACCATGTCCGAAGGACAGGGCCTCATCTTAGGGAACACCACTAAATAGTGCACAATTCCCAATTTAAATCTTCTCAAAACAAAGTGGTGCTGCACATTAGTAATGCAAGATAAAAAACATTTACAACCTTCCTCCAGGATAAAATACATATAAACATTAACTGTCGATTTCATCAGTCCTGCACCCCTCCTACGTTTCAACCTATACTGCAGAGAGGATTCTGAAATGTTTTTTTTTTAAAAAAGAGAAAGTACTTGTGAAGGGGCCGGCCTCATAGATAGTTTACACAAGGTATTAAAAGAAGAATTGATATAGGCTAACCAAGGAATCCGTAAAACATTATCCAATTGTAAACATTTTTGAGTAAAATGAGTTTCCTCTTTTGCCCAAAAATTATACCATAATAATAAAGGTCTTGTCAGAAGCACATCCTCCCGAAACTGTCATCTTTCTCCTGATGTATTATCTAATTAGAAGCTGAGGTAGGTAAGCAAAGTAAACGTTTAAAAAACAGTTTTCCTCCGTTTGCTTTCTGTGCATCCCCAGAGACCAGCCCCATAAGCAGTCGTGGCCTCGGCTCTTACCTTATAAATATCTACCATGTCTCTAATAGGGTGACTACCTTTTTTGCTTGTGTAAATCTAAAAATTCTGTGTGAAGTCCTAATCATTTTAGCTTTAACAGTAGAAATCTGATGTTCCCAAGACCCATTACATGTAAATAAAACCCCCAAAGAGCTAAAGGAATTTACATTAATGATAGGGATATTATGAATAAAAAAAGGTTCTACGTTTCTTGACTTTATGGCCTCAAATCACTGTCGAGATTTTTGTTTTGTTAATCACCATTCCCTTTAATGTCATGAATTCTTCAAATGTATCCATTAGTTTCTGTAGGCCTATCAGGGTCCTAGATAGCAGGATGGCATTGTCAGCATATAACAATACGGGTATACGGTGCCCTTCCACACAGGGTGCATCAGCCTGAAAGGATTGCAAAAACGTATCCAGACAGTTGTAAATAGAGACAATAATAGGATGGCTAAGACACAACCTTGAAGAATGCTTCTCCCAATTTTAAAGGAAGGGGTAAATTCACCCATCGGGCCAAAAAAACTTTGCACAATACATTTTCATAAAGACAAGCTAAATAGCCAATAACTTTCCCCGGGACACCCAGATTAAAAAATGTAGACCATAAAAAAGCATGCTCAACAAGATCAAAAGCACTGCTTAGGTCTACAAAACAAAGATACAACGCCTCTGTTTTTGCCCTGGCATACTTCCCAAACAGTAAGTCAAGTTTACACATTGCTCAATAGTACCCAAGCCCTTTCTAAAGCCATATTGGGTAGGGGATAGAATATTATGCTCCTGTGCCCACTCTTCCGGCCTTAACAAAAGAATTCTGCTTAGCACCTTAACAGCGGAGTCCAAAAGCAAGTTTGGGCAGTAGTTTTTGGGATCCAATTTGTCCCCTTTTTTATAAATGGGGATCATTATGGAAGAGCCCCATAAAGATGGAATCTCACCAACAACTACAGTATTTAACACCCTTGTAAGGATAGGTCCCCATAAGTTAGTGACTGATTTAAATACATCTACCAGCACCCCATCAGAGAGCTAGAAGTACCTTATCAATAGACATTTTCAGGGGAATGGAGTCCCTGTTCCTCAACTCCTCATCCCCAGCTCAGCCACAAATCCTACTATTTCGCTCAAAAGCTTCAGAGAAATGGCCCACTCACGCAGAACAGAGTACAAAGATCCTAATATCAGGGGGTGCCTCATTAGTCAAAAAAGGGGCATTAACTGTCTCCCAAAACAACATATTGTCATTCATATCTGCAGCCAAAGCTAATTTTGCCCAGGTGTCCTCCTGGAGCACTTTATTCCTTATCTTCAGAGCCTCAGTGTACTTAGCACAGAGGGACTTAATTTCCTCAGGGTCCCTTGGGGTGCTACAGAGAGCAAGTTATAGCTCCCCCAGAACTTTGGTACATGCTTGGTCAAACGATCCCCTTTTTTTGTAATCCAAGTGTCTTTCGTTTGGCATGTCAGAAGGGCCTTGATAAAATAAATAATGTGATCAAAGGATTTTGACAACATATTTGGAGCTGCTTTGTCCTGTAAGCAATAACTCAATTGTATGGAATTCCCATTCACAATTTTCTGCAAAATGCAGTCAGGGTTAATGTCTGTCCACTTTATTCTCACCACATTTGGCATATAAGGGACAATATTGTATATTGTGGTAAAGGCCTCCTGCCTTGGGACCCAAAATACAAATTGGAAAATAATAGGATTGTGGTCACTTAAAACAGATTGGGAAATTCTCTGGGTACCACACAAGCCATTTGCAGAAGACATCAGAACATGGTCAATAAAAGGATGAGGAATTCATTGCTGTGAAGGGTGGGATCCGCTCCCCTTTAACATCACATTCACATCTCAGTAACAATAAATCTTAGTTAAAAATAATTGAATTCAGAACATCCCCATAAACATTGAGGCAAAAGTGGACGTATC
This sequence comes from Pleurodeles waltl, assembly GCF_031143425.1. NCBI lineage: Eukaryota > Metazoa > Chordata > Amphibia > Caudata > Salamandridae > Pleurodeles > Pleurodeles waltl. The sequence goes on from NC_090447.1 coordinate 650,956,938, forward strand.
CCACCCCATCGTAATTAGTAAATCCACATACCCTTGTTGCTGGAGCAGAACAAGACTGCATATTAAAGTTACAGGCCCATAATAATATGTAGTTAGTATGGATAGAACATAAGAACTTTTGTAAGCCAAGATCAAGATCACTGTGGGTAGAGTAAAAAACCTTGTTATAGAAATTGATTAACACCATCTCTCTCCCTCCCCCCAGAGTTAGCCACAACAAATGTGTATGAGGGCCCGCCTAGGAAGTCTTTGTCACAGTAACAACGAGCTTATTAGAAATAAGGACATGAAGCCCACCTTTAGCCCTCTTTGCCTGAGATGGCAAAGCACCAAGGAAAGAAGCTGAACACCCTTGCACATGTATCAGAATTGCACATCAGGTCTCTTGGATGCAAATAATATCATGGCCGTTAATTATATTATTCCATTCTTCAGACCCTACTTTATTTGATAGCCCTCCGAAGTTCCAAGTTGCAAGCAAATTTATAACACCCATCCAGGAGCTGCTTACTATCCCTCGGACCAGACTCGTTCCTAAACTGGATAGACATATGCATATTCTCAGCTATATTATCCACAATGATAATATCAGCACTAGGCATATTTATATCTAATACCAACCCAATAGAGACTGGGAGGGCCACAGAATACCCATTTTCTATTAAGACCATTTCATACCCCTCTAAATTATCAGCATCAGCCCCCTTATCCTTCTGCTCACATTGTCTTGGTTAATCGTTATCTGACAGAGAACTAAGAACCTGATACCAATTAACCACAGAGAGGTGAAAGGAGTATTTATTTAACGGTCTCTGCTCGCTCGATGTATCATTGTGTGTATGGACCCAAGATAGCAAATGACGATAGAAGCCCAAAGGGAGGAAGATCATAGACTTACCAGTGTGCGGGCATGTTGCTGCCTTAGCTAGAATTTCCCCTGCAAATCTCAGGCTTCAAACATTTATTATATTGTAATCACCTTAAATATTCTTTCTTAGTTGTCCAACCCACCCCACTCTCCTTGTGAGTGGAATTTGATGTGCTCTGTCTGGTGGAAATAAACGTTTTGAGCCCAACCAGTCTACAAATTTATTCTTCAAATTCTCGAGTCTCCAGCTAGCCTGGCTCCAGAGGTGGGAAGTTAACCAGTACAGCTACATATGAACAACAGCATGGGGGTAAATTGATTGTAACGGACTCAACGGGGGAAGGTAAAGCATTAGTATTGACCAAATTTCTCATACAGCACTGGGGCGGGGGGCCCGGATTGGATAGTGAGCTTGGGAAGGCAGTAGTCATAGCTGGTAATTGTTGCCAATGGTTCAAATCTATCTCATGAGCTTGAACTGTCCTGGGCACCTCCACAGATCACCCTCTGCAGATCACCACCTGCATTACCTGTGTCTAAAGAGGCAGTAGTATTATCTTGCCCATTGGGTAGGGAACCCCGGCTTGATTGTTCTGAGCCAAAATTGTGACTGAAAAATTCTGGCAAAAAGCAAATGCTTTCGCAACTTCCCCTTTTAGTATGTCCAACTTTTTTTTAAGTGGTGACAACAGGTAATTAAATGCTGCTATGAAGTTACTCCAAGTTGAGCCCCCAAAAGTGACCTCCATGGGGCGAATAATCACTAACCTCTGATTGGAGGGGAGCAAGTAGACCCAGGTTTTCAGTTGTATACTTTCTACACCTCCTCTTTCTTTTAGCTGCAGGTGAATGTACAGCAGATGTAGAGGCAGCAACTGCAGTGGGTGGAGATTGGTGGATATCCCAAGGGTCTAATGCGTCCTTTATAGTAGACCCAGGCCTCCCTGTCAACTCCTGCTCCTTGTCAAGGCCAGTGTCAGTAGTTTGGTCAACAGTTCCTGGTGATCGCTAAGCCAGGCCACCCCCAAGGATATATGCTGTTCTGCCCCATCAATTTCCTTGGAGATGAAACCCCCACCCTGTGCTAAGAAAGAGTCGATGGTGGTACAGGTTGCCTCAGAAGCTGGCTTATTACTCCCAGTGTTATGCTTTCCCATGATGTTGATATGATCACAAACATACGACCCCCTAAATATAAGCTACAGGTGCAGAGATCTCCTTTCCTGTGTTATGGGGCCTCAGCAGGGTGCCCACAATCTGTTACAAAGTGTGGTTTACCAATAAAGATGGGTGTCTGCAGCTTCACTTACCTCTCCGGGCCCAGGGGGTGGCAGTGAGTGGCCTCCTGCTACATGGTCTGCTGGGCTGTGTAGTGTGTGCCCCCGATAACAAGATCCAATCCATGTTCCACTCCAGAGTTTTGTTCTGCCCAGTTTTTGCTTCCTGGAACCTCCATTCATTCCATCAAGAAGAGAACTGTAGGAGGGCCTTTAACGGCTCTCACTTGCACTGTGCTGCAGCTAGCTCACACTTGTAATATGTTCAAATCAGCCTGTGTGGGTATGAGCATGAACAACAGTTTCAAGACTGGTTCTACATTCAGAAATCATGCTTTAACTGCAGTTACTGGGAGCTCATACATTCTACTCCAGTTGCCTGTACTGGTGTATCTTTGAAAACCCGAGAAGAATTATGTTTCCTGCTACTAGTTTTTGCAATATTCCGATTTCCTATGTCTGCCCTGTGCAGCATTGAGCTTTATATGTCTCTTCCTTGCTTCACACTTTCACCTTGTTTCTGTCTTTCCTTTCTATCTTGACATCCTAAATTTCGGAGTTTTTCCTGTTGGGATTTTAACCACATATTTGCTGATTTGGCAGCAGTTCCCTTTGCTTCCTCCTCTGTCCTGCCCTTATTCTGAATTCCTGTGTCATTCCATGTACATGTCAAAAACTATTCTCACTCCAGTCTAAGAAACAGTCTGAAAAGCGTTGGAGTTCAAAGGGGTAAAATGTACTATTCCCACTCCAGGTCAAGCAACAGTAGGAAACGCGTTGGACTTCGGAGGGGTAAGATTTACTATTCCCACTCCAATGTAAGAAACAGTAGTTAAACTACATCACTTCAACTACTTTACATATTTGCATCACCATATTAATTTATAAAAATATTAAATTCTTAATATGAACATTATTATATTACATAATATATATGCATTTTTGTAAACAATAAAATAAAAAATACAAAATTAATAACCAATGTAATAATTTTCAATTTAAAAATGATGGTTATTTATTTAGTACTTAATGAATGTGCCACTGTACACCCTTAAAAGCCTTGTATCCCACAACTAAAATAAGAATAACTCAATCTACATAATTTATAATCAATTAAATACCTAAATAACAAATAATAATCAATTGGTAATTAATAATTACTTAATTACATTCCCACCCAACAACCCTACAAACCAAGCAGCCAACCACCTAAAGTATAGCTAATAGATAATCACACAATTAACATAATTATGACTCAATTATACAATAATAATTTAATAACTATTACTTAACTTCTCACCCTAACCCCCTACAAAACCCAGCAATCTGCACCTAAAAGTTATCTAAAATAAATGATTTATTACCCAATTTACATACCAATTAATCAATTAAATAATTAATAATTCATTATAAAATAAATGTTAAATATTACCTAATTAACTTCCCACCTATACCCCTCCAAACATAGCAGCCTGCACCTAAAAAATAAATAATTAAAACAGTATTGCATAATAATTCATTATTACTTAATTAACTTCACACCATATTGTCCTACAAACCCAACAACCCACTACACTATAAATTACTCTTAAGAATTGAATTAAAAATTCTAAATCGCTTAAATACAAACTATTTAAAAGCAATAGCCGTCATACAAACAATAATAACATAAAATTAATATATGAACTCAAACACATTAAAATAATTTAAAAACTGTATTCTTTACAACTATATTAATTAAAACAATGTTAAGAACAACAATATTCTTAATAACAATATCACTTACCTGAAAAAAAGATATTCATGACAATGATATTTCTGCATCATATTTTTGTATCACAATATTTTTTTATGTTATTTGTGTGTTCAATGAAATATGTTGGGTTTTTAGAGAAAGTAGAATTGTAAAGTTAGAGAGTTCTATGTTGTTTTTAAAAATTTAATGTATTGTCTTGTGAATAGGGTAATTCATTACCTGGCTGATACACACTGTCTGCACCTTTTCAGTGAATTCCACTTCAGGTGTAAAATCCAAATCTGGCAGCTCTCACATGGATATCACAGATGATTCAGATCTTGGCAATTTAAAGGACAGGTCTGGAAATTAGATGAAAAATGTTGGTTTATGATGTGATGGGCAATACCCCACTGCTATGATACAAGGGCTTTGTGGACCCTTACTTTGACACCTAAAAGCAGAAGACACCCAAAGCAATTAGTGTATATAATGATTGGTTATTTATTATTTACAACCAGCAAACAGACTAATTTGTATTTTCCCTCATCTTTCTATGCTAAGCTATATTGTATCCCTGCATACTTCCAATAAGTTCTCAGAATGAAAGTCATATATGAACTCTTCATTCTTCATGTCTGCCCTCCTAAATTCTTAGGTCTCTTAATACCTTTCTACCCAATGATTCTTTGAGGAGAGAGGAGGGGTAGTGAGTCGCTGTGAAGCTTCTTATATCTGCATCACCATTCAGCAATACATCAGTTAAAGACATATCCGAGAGTCACATGCATGTATCAAAAACATGCTTCCTTACACAAAAGCTCTGTACTCGGCCCACTGCCCTTGCAATGTTACTTGCAATGTTGCTTGATACAAGTAACTTTCTGCACATCAGAATGCAAGATCCCCCCTTTGCTTCATTTGTTTTATTTTGTAAGTGCTAAAATAAACCTGTTTGCAAAAATGATATTGCGATCTTCACCATTCTGTCAGCTATTATTACAACACAAAATGTTATTTTCCTAGCTCTAAGCCTTTCATATACATACTCTAAAGTATTAGTGCTGTCAGGTCTATCATACATTTAGCCCTGATTTGCATGGAACATGCATGTCATCGTAAGTAGACTACTGCGTACCTTAACATAGCGTCAACCCAAGAAATCAGGGCCCCACCTACAATACAAAAACAAAAAAGGCACAACATCCAACAACAATGGATTTAAATGCTACTGGCCAAAATCAAATGAATTAACCTTAGCTTGGGATACCAAATTCAGAAGACGCTGGGGTGCAAGACTTCAAAACCAGGGTACTAGAATGTGCTTCAACTGTTATTAATGAGACTGCTTAGGACCAGCCTTAAAGTAATTCACTGTCTCCTAAGTTCAATGTAAAACCTTTCTGTGGAGGGGTCCATGAAACCTGCAGTAATTGGTACACTAAAATGCACCACCCAAAAGCATGTGTTTCCCAACAGCACACCAAAAAAAAGAGCAAACCACCAACTGGCTGATGTGCAAATGAACATCCGTATGAGTCCAAGGCCCCAAAGTGGTAAATTTTGTTTACCCTTCTTGCAGGGCTCACCCAAACCGTATGCACTTCAAAAAATGCTTGAAAACTGAACTATTTTACATTTGTCTTCAACTGAAGAAGCCTGCTGGCCCAGGTGATCCTTTTTTTAACACTTTTGACTTTAGCTTCCCACATTATGGCACATATGTTTTAATATTCCACGATTCTCCCAGAGTACCCTGAAGTGGCCAAAAGAAGATGAGTAGTGTTTTCTAAAAAGTCCTAAATAAATAAATGGGGGCTATGTTAGTGATACAAAGAGGGTTTCAGAAGATATTAGTTGGAAAGTGAGGTAAAACTAATCAAAAATCAGTTTCCTGATGAGCATTTAACATAACATCACAACATATATATCACCTACATATATAATTTACACCGGCATGATCCACACAAGAGTCCACCATGGATAGAATACTGCAGTGTATCTTGTTTTGAATGAATTGATTATGGGAAGTGTTCTGCTACTCATTTAGAAAAAATACCGAACAACTTAACGAAAGCAAAAACCACATTTTACAACAGAAATATACACTAGTCTAGGCAAAGTGATATATACACAAACCAAAATGAGCTTTGAAGTCAGTGAGGGAGCTGTTTTGAAAACACTGGGGGATTAAGAGTATATATTTTATTCCTTAGAACTGATGTGAGAATCCGGCATGGTTTGCCTACAAAAGAGTTCCTATGTGAATTTTTGCAGCAGGCTATTTCCCCCTCCCTCTTCCACCTGCTTTTGAATAGATGCCCAGGGATTCTAATCGGTCCCTTAAAGGGAACTCAGCCTAGGATTGGAGGAGTCTCTTATTTTCAGAATAGTTTGATATAGAGGCTGTTTACATTCTATGCTATTAGTCCTGAAGAAGACTCGCCATAATGTATAGTTAACAACACAGACACGCAGGGTCGAAACATCAATGACAACTTCTTTGCTCCACGTCTTTTCTCAACCACCCCAAAGAAGAATCAATGATGATGAGGGTTGGTTGAACTGTAGATCTACGAAAGAATGGGCATTAGAAATATTTTTTCAACCCCTTTCCCCCATTGTTTTTTGATTTGTTGAGGGCAGGACTCTGGGCACTTTGCCACTGCTCACCATTGCTAAAATGCATATGCTCTCTGTCTAAATTGTATTGGTGATTGGTTTACCCATGATTGGCATATTTGATTTACTGGTAAGAGGTGCCCAGGGCCTGTAAATCAAATGCTACTAGTGGGCCTGCAGCACTGATTGTGCCACCCACATGAATAGCCCTGTAAACATGGTTCAGACCTGCCATTGCAGTGTCTGTGTGTGCAGTTTTAAACTGCTAACTTGACCTGGCAAGTGTTCCCACTTACCAGGCCCAAAACCTTCCTTTTACTACATGTAAGGCACCCCTAAGGTAGGCCCTAGGTAGCTCTATGGGCAGGGTGCAGTGTATTTAAAAAGTAGGACATATACTGGTGTGTTTTACATGTCCTGATACTGAAATACTGCCAAATTCGATTTTCACTACTGCAAGGCACATCTCTCCGATAGGTTAACACAGGGACTGCCTTTTAATATCTTTTAAGTGCAGTTTCCCATTGGGAGCTGATAGATATGTTGTGTTTGGGGCGCCTAACTGACAATTCAAAAATATATTGTTTGGTAAAGTTGGTTTTTAGATTGTCAGTTAGAAAATGCCTGTGAAACCCATGTCTGGGTTAGACTGACAGTTGGGCTGTTTGTGAATTCCCTCTAGACAGCAAAACAAAGGGAGCTTGGGTGTAGCCTGCATATCCTGATGAGTCTCCTGGGCTAGAGTTAGGGGGGAGGAGCTGACACTTACACCTGAAAGGGCTGTGCCTGTCCTTACATAATGCAGTCTCCAGTTCCCTTGTGTGTGTGTGGGGCCAGGCCTGGGCATGGCAGGATCTAGTCAACAACAGAGACCTTTCTCTGAAGTTTGCCTACTTCAAAGGCAGAAAGGGGTATAAGTAGTGGATCCAAAACCCCAGGTTTTTAGAAGAAGAGGAACCACTGCCAAGGAGAAGAGCTGAAGAGCTGGAGAAGGAGTATGGCCCCTTTGCTGTGTGTGCTTTGCTGGGTTGGCCTATAGTTGCTGCATCTGCAGTAGAGAGGGCAAAGACTGGACGTTGCTGTTTATCCTGCTTGTGAAGTTTCTCCAAGGGTTTGGACTGAACTTGCCTACTTTTAGGAAGTCTCAGGAACAGCAGAGACTTCAGCTACCAGCCTCTGGGTTAACTTGCTGAGGACTCTAGCTCACCGGGTGGTGCCTATTCTAGTGTCTGGTCCCTTTGGGAGTGAAAGCTGGTGAAAAACTAAGAAAAACCAAGTGCACCGACTTTGGACAAAGCCCGGACTGACACCGCTGCCGGATCCTGCGATGTCACCTGCAGCTGAAGCTGTGGTCCCCACTGGAGTGCGACAACCCCGACTGACCTCTCAGACCCGACCCCGCCACAGCCTCTCTGAAGTCCATGACTCTGTGCGTCCCAAAGTGTTGTGTCACTGACGTTCGTGTCCAGCGCCATCGGTGTTGAATTGTTGGGAACAACTCCGTCATGATGCCCTAATATCACCAAATTTAAGCTTTTGTGTTTCTAAGCGCTATATTGAAGTTTAATCTTTAAAAACATTTAAATCATAACTTTGCCTGTGTATGTTTGATTTTACTTAAGTAGCCCAAAAAATAAACTAGACTGCATATGTAAAGTTGCAGATTTACTACATGAAAAACTGAAAGATCCTGTTATTGTCCCATGCTAATGGAAACCTAAAGACAAATACATAAAAAATAGAATACATCTTAATATACATAAGTTTTCTTTACATGCTGTCTGGCTCACACAATAAAACTGTGTTCAACAAGCCAAACAAAAACTGCCTTCCTCATGTACTCTTGTGCAACAAAACAGAAAAGTTACCTAGTGGTGAGCTACACAAACCACTATATGAAGGACATGATAATTGGTTGTTATGAAAAAAACAATAATCTTAATTTTTGTACCAACAATTGGCTTTCATTCACTTTGGGCTTCATCTGTAGGAGAATCCTACTAGAAGTAGCAATGAAGCACCTAAAAAAAAGCTAGAAAGCTTATGTAAAGTTCAGAATTACTATAAGAACACCTAAAAGACACATTTATGGTCACATGATTATGCAAACCAATAAAGACATACATAACAAATACAAAGGATAAAAAGAAAGAAATCACATTAAATCTGATTGCAACTCTGTAATTATAGTTAGTTTTTCCAAAGATAGGAAATCCTTGGATATGACTTCACTAATAACTTTCCACACATTTCATGAACTTTCACAAAACTTATCAGACCTATAGCGTTTTCTGCATTTTTAGATGATGTAAATTTTTGTGGTGAACTTTTAAGGAAGTCCAAAATCATGTTTTTCCACCAATGCATTTTCCATACGCTCTTATATTTGATGCAGTGCGAAAACAGCAGAATGGATTCATACATTATGGTGCAGCGATTATGCTTTTTGGGTACTGCAGTTAAGCAGGGTAAGCATTTTTTAAGTTATAAGGCATTTGAACTTAGTTACCTCTGTCACTGCAGTACTTTCACAGAATTTAACTAAATTTTGTGAAACTACTGCTGTACTTGGCCGTAAAAGTATTTAAAAATGTATAAAAAATGTAAATGCATTTCCCTACCTAGTACCACTTTAATATAGTAGTAACAGGAACGGACCTACTGAAGAGGCATAGAGTGGAGTTGCATGCAGTTAGTTGGGTAGAGTGGACTTGCATAAAATGGAGTTGTTTACAGTGTAATAGCGTACAGCGGAGTAGTGGGGTGCAGAGTGTTCTACAGTGGAGTCGCATAGAGTGTAATAGTGTATTGTTTAGTAATAGTATACAGTGGAGTGGCATATAATGGAGTGGTATAAACTGGAGTGGCGTACACTGGTGTTGGGTAGAGTGTAATAGCATGCAGTGAAGAGGTGTACATTGGAGTGTGGTCCAATTGAATAGCATAGAATGAAGTGGCGTAGAGTGGAGTGCCTTACACTGCAGTGGAGTAGAGTGGAGTAGCATTCGTACAGCAGAGAGTTGCTGATTAGATGGGCATACAGTGAAATAGAGTAGAGTGGAGTGGTGTACAGTAAAACGATGTAGAGTGGAATAACATATAGTAGAGTAGCGTCCAGAGGAGTGGGCTACAGTGGAGTGACAAAGACTGGAGTGGCATACAGTGGCATTGCTTACAGTGTAATAGCGTAGAGTGGAGTTTCATACAGTAAAGGTGCACAGAGGGGAGTGGTGTAGAATGGCCTAGCATATAGTGGAGTGGCTACAGTGGCGTGGCATATGGATGTATATGAACTTTAGCAGCAATATAGATTATGGTGTGCAGAGTAATGCAAAACTGCAAATTATGCTGCTTTGCATTTCACCAGATTTACCAATCAATACAGGCCCACGTATGGTGGCATTGTATTCTTTTGTGAAGCTGATTAAAGTATTGCATTGCCCATGCAACACCATGAGTGACACAAGGGTGCTGCAATCCAGTGATACAGCTAGACCTTAGTTATATTTTGGGTCATGGTACACTGTGATACCTTTGCAGTATACCATGGTACATGGCAATGACAAGCAGGTATATAATTGGGGAATGGCTGTTTTTTTAGATTGAAAAGACAGCCATATTGCTTTCAATAAGCTTTGGCTGTGATCAGTGTTACGGCCTTAGATATAGGTAAGCAATAGGTCTCTGCCTATTACCACTTTAAAAAAGTGGTAATAGGTAGGGAAAATTGTTTTTTAAATATTTTTTAAAACATGTTTATGCCCTTGTACCACAGTAATTTCACAACATTTAGTGAAATTTGGCTAAAGTACCTCAGTGACAGATGCCACTAAATTTAAATTAAACGCCTTATAACTCAAAAGAAAATTCACCCTACTTAATTACAGTAGTCAAAAAACATCATCCTTGTACCATAGTATATAATCCTACCAAATTTTATGTGAGTCCTTGTCAAATACAATAGTCTATGGAAAATGCATTGGTCGAAAAACACATTTTGGGACTCCCTTTTCTCTTTGTACCCCTTAACGATTTACCACAAAAATGTACATCATCTTAAAATGTAGAAAATGGAATAGGCCTGGAAAGTTTTGTGGTGATTGGAGAAACAAGTGGAAAGTTATCAGGGAGGTTATCTGAGGAATTCCTATCTTTGGGAACAGTAACGATAACTACAGAGTGGAAATCACTTTTAATGTGATTTCTTTCTTTTTATCTATTGTATTTGTAATGTATTTGTTTATTGGTTTCCATAATCATGTGACCATAAATATGTCTTTAGTTGTTCATGTAGTAATTCTGAACCTTCACATATGTCTAGTTTAATTTTTGGACTTCCTTGCAACGTTTAGTAGGATTGTGCTGCATATAAAGGCCAGAACACAGAGTCATAGGCACCCATTACCTTCCCAAATGCACTCTTAGTTCCTCTTCGGTATTTAAACCTTTGGGTACATGGTCTCCAAATCTATTATGGATCTAGATACGGTCCCAATAAGTTTTAATTCTCTGTTCCCTCCTCTGGGATCCCATTTTATCTGATCTATTGCAAGATTCTGCAGCCTATTCCTGTTACTGTAGTGATACTCTGCAAAATGTCGAGCTACAGGGCAATGTTTATCCTTGTTGTCATATGGCCCTCATATTTCCAGAATACATTTTTTTACTGGATGTATTGCACTACCTATTTATTTCTTCTCACATGAACACAATAAAACGTAAATGGCAAACTCAGAATTACAGCTAAAAAATGTGTTAATAGTCTTAACCCCTTTGCCATGTGGGAGCAGGAATTCTTTTGTGATGTTACTATTTGTCTATGCCTTGCAGTTTCCGCAATGATAGAAACTCTTCAAATCCCAGGTGTTCCTTGTGCATGCTTCAGAAAACTTGCAATGTACTAAGAGGTCCCTCAAGGACTTACCCGTTCTTTTTGTTATACTCGGAGTATCTTTGAGTCATTTTGTGTGGTTGGTTCACATTTAAGCATTTGCTGGTTCTTGGAAACAATCCTTCTGATTTCTTTGGATTTCTCACTAAGGGCCTGATTTAAGGAAAGTATTGCTGCACCCAGTGCAGCGTCACTTTCCTTGCGCCCCTAACACCACCATGTGTGCACCATATTTAAGATACAGGACACCTTGGCCGTAGTTAGGGAAACTAGCATCAACATTTTTGAGGCTAGTTCAGAGCTTTGCAGGACTAGCATCAAAGATGTTGATGCTAACCCTGCTAAGTCCATTGAGGCCCATTACAAACAATGGTGTACCTCCTTTTAACTCCTGCACTGAGCCACAGTAGCGTAAAAACAAATGATGCTAATGTGACTCAAGGAAGCGCTAGGGGCACTTAAATTAGCCCCTAAAAGTGATAATTAATCTAATTTCTTCCCTGTTTTCACCAAAAGTTTCAGTTACACTTTGAAAAAGTAAAGAATCTCTATGTTTCCATCCTGACCCTTTCTATAGTTTTATGTAAAACTCGTTCCAGGTAACCTCATTCCTTGAACCTGTTAGTAGTCTCCCTTTGTCCCACTGGGTAAAACTCCTCCATGCTGCAGTTTCTGCAGGCACAAAGGAGTTCTCCAAATGGGATACTCCGCATAAGGGGTTTCAGGTGGTCACTGAAGGAATGGATAATGGTATTGCCAGCAGTGGGCTTGCTGAAGAGTTTGGTGCATAGCACTTTGCCTCTTATTTGATTAATAAATCTAAGAATGTAATTTCCTCTTGGTTAATTTCTGCTGAGAAAAACTAATTGTACTAATTGTTGTTCAAATGTGTGACTTATGTTCCTGCCCCTTCCTTTGTATCTTCCAAGTTAATGAAAATGTAATCAATCTAGCGTAACCATAAAACTGCATGTTCAAAACCTTCCTGGGTCTCTTATGTAGTGGATACCTGTTCCTCCCACCAGTCCACCAGGAGTTATGTGTAGCTGGGAGCAAACAAGTGACCATCGTAGTCCTTTGCTTTTGGCTATACAATTTAATTTTGAACAGGAACACATTATTTTCCAAACAAAACGTAGCCGTTTGCAAAAACATAGTAGTATGAGCTAGCAGGTCTATCGGTTTTGCACTCAAATCATTTCTCATGGCTTCTAGGTCACTCATATACAATGATGACACATCCAAGGTAACTAACCAAAAATTGTTCTCCAACAGATGTCATGAATCTTTTTCAGAAAATTCTTGGTATCCTTAATAAAATAGGGGAGATTAGATAGAAATGGTTTGATGAAATAGTCAATATACTTAGGACCGGTATTCAAGAGGCTAACCATAGAAGGTGCTCTATGTACCCCCGGTAGGTTATTGATGTCTTTATGCACATTGTGAAATAAATAGAGCACTGGAATTCTAGGAGGACCACACTTTAGATACTCATATATACTTAGGACAATTCTCCAGGAGACTACCCACAGAATGTAATTGAGGCCCCCTGGTGGGTTATTGACGTCTTTATGCACCTTGGGGAATAAATACAGCACTGAAATTCTAGATAGAACACACTTTAGATACTCATACTCCTCTTGTTCCAGGAGACCTTGTTCCCTTTAATCCAGAAGCATACCCATGAAAGTCTTAATAATTTCCTGATACTTTTCCCTGGTACTAGTCTCATAACATTCTGGTGTATTCAACTGGCATGTGGTTTCATTCATATGCATATCTGTGGGTAGAATTACTATGTTGCCACCTTTGACTGCCGGGTGGATTACAGTATTGCTGTCTTTAGCCAAGGCTTTGATGGCCTTAAGGTGTAACCAGTACAAGTTCCTAGTATGCTTCTTTTTCTTTTTCCTAAGTCTTTATAGTTCCCTGATTGTCACTTCCTGAAAGGCATCTATGATGTCATAATTAGATGGTGGCAAGAAGGTGGATTTGGGCTTAAGATGACTCTGAACACTCATGTCATATGTTATGCCTAAATTATCAAGTAACTCCACACTGTTATCTTCACCTATTGTGTGGCCTTGCATTCTCTAATTTATGCTGTGTAATAAGCATGTCTACAGCTCCTATTTTAAAATCAAAATTTTCCAAAATCACCTTATTTTTATTTTCACCTGCTCCTCTCGCTTGTTTTTTTGTCAAAAAGTACTTTTTCAATCTTAGCTTCCATACCAACTTGAACATATTGATGCTAGTTTCATTTTAGTCAAACCTAGTGGTCGGGCAAAAGGAAAGACCTATGCTTAGCACCTCCACCTCTGCTTGGGACAAAGGTTTAGTTGTTAAATGTATTATACTTTTATTGTCTATACCTATTATGGCTCCTGTACTGAACCCCTTGCGTTAGTTCCTACTGGGGTACTTTTTCCTTTGTCTCATAACCTTCTGCTGGTTCCTCTTGCTCTGTTGCTGCCTCCTCTGTTTCTGAATCTTATTTCTCTTGTTGGGGTGTTGCGTTGATGCATCCCTTTCTCAGAATATGAACCTCGTATAAAAGAGTGTCTACTGGGTGGTTCTCCAGCAGATAATCTACTGTCACCTCATTCTGAGATGTCGCTTTCTTTTGTCAAGTCCATCTCCCTCTCAATTTTACTCGAGTCCCATTGTGCTTGACTCTTTGCCTGTTCCTCCTAGCGATACATGGGGCCAGATTTACAAGGCCCTAGCACCTCCTTGCACCACACAAACATATTTTGTTTACGCTAGTGTGGCTCAACGAAGCAAAAATCACCACACCCTATTCACAAAGTTGCGCAATGCATGAATTGCGCCACTTTGCGACCCCTTGCGCCACATTATGCCTGCACCAGGCATAATATATGCAAGGGAGGCCTTCCAGCATTAGGAGGCCCACAAAAAAAGGTGCAATAAAATCTATAAGATTTCATTGCACCATTTTTGGCGACATTGAGTGGTCCTGAACTACAGCAGGAAAACTAATGCTCTCAGAGAGAACTGAGATCGCCTATCCGAGAGGGTTCCTTTACCAGACCTCTCAATACTTGACTGATGTCCTAAACTATGTACTTAGACACCTGACCAGTAGAGTAACCCTCATCCTATCCCCTCAGAATAGACAAAGTCTGTTATTGCTCATAGAGTCAGGTGCTACAGGTAACTTCCTTGATCTGGCCCTAGCAGCCACACTGGGAGTGTCACTTTTTACCAAGGCAGTATCCGAACCACTTAGGGCAGTTGATGGCTCAGCCTTGTCCCCTGGTCTTATTCGGTTTCACACTAATCAATTAACAATAGTATGTGACAATGGTCATACAGAAGATACAACATGTGACTTATTTGATACCCCTACCTTTGGTATTATTCTTGGTATACCCTGTCTGGAACACTATAATCCTAAAATTCATTGGATATATTGAACAATCACCTTGGACTCCCCGTTCTGCATGACCATCTGCTATCAAGAAGCCAGCAGTCCTTTGACACCCCTACATTGTGCCACAACCAATGACCCTTCTCCCACTATTCTACCAGAAGAATACCTGGATTTCCAAGATGTCTTTGACCCTGTCAAAGCAACTCAGTTGCCACCCCATAGGGTTTATGATTGTCAGATAGACCTAGTCCCTGGAGTGAGCAGCTCTTCCTTGCAGTAGAATATATGGATTAACAGAACTTGAGAATCAATATCTGCACAAGTATTTGGAGGAGCTGTTGGATTTAGGGTTTATAAGACATTCTACTTCTCCCATTTAATTGCCTCTTTTCTTCATGGCAAACAAATCCAGAAATTTGCAGTCTTGTATTGATTACAGAATGGTTAATGAAGCAACCATCAAAAATTGTTACCCCTTGCCTCTGATACGGGTCCTGTTGGACCAAGTCCGGGGGTCCACCATTTACACCAAGGTAGACCTGTGCACTCCATATAACCTGGCTTGTGCTAATAAAGGAGACAAATGGAAGACAGCCTTTCAGACAAAGTTTGGTTTGATAGAATACACTGTGGTGACCTTTGGGCTTTGCAGCACCCCAGCGGCATTCTGATACTTTATCAATAATGTATAACATAAGTTCCTGGATGTATGCACTGTCGTCTATATAGATGACATCTTGATATTCTCTAAAAATGAGCAGGAACACACCCAGCACGTTAGGGCCATTCCGCAACATATACGTGAACACTCTCTGTATACCAAATTAGAAAAATGTACCTTTAATACTGACTCAGTAGAGTTCCTTGGATATCACTTATCACCCAGCGGCATTACCATGGACCCCAAAAAGGTAGACACTATTCTTTTGTGGCCAAACCTACATCTGTTAAGAATGTTCAAAAGATTCTTGGTTTCAACAATTTTTTTTAGGTGCTTCATTCCACAATGCTCACAAATAGTGGTCCCTATAACCACCTTATTAAAGAAGGGACAACCATTTATCTGGTCTCAAGAAGAGAACAGGCCTTCACAACTCTCACAATAAGTTTCACTGCTGCTCCTATTTTAAGTCAACCAGATCCTGAGCAGCCATTTTGTGTTGAAGCTAACGCTTCTCAATTCACTCTGGGAGGTGTGTTATCGCAAAAAGTTCCACAAACAGGGCATCTCCGTCCTGCAGCCTTTTATTCTAAAAAACTCCTTCCAGCTGAACAAAATTATAGCATTGCTGAAAGAGATCTATTAGCTATTAAAACAGCATTTACTGAGTGGTGACATCATTTGCTGGGAACAAAACACACTGTCACCATCTACACCGATCATAAGAATATGCAATTCTTTAGCTCAGTTAAGGCTTTGACCCCTAGACAAATGTGATGGCTTCACTTCTTGAGAGATTTTGATTTTATTATCACGTACAGGCCAGGGACCAAACAACTTCAGTCAGATATCTTTTCACCTACAGAGCACCCAGAGGATGCTAGTTCTTGAAACTCTCCCAGTATAATACCTGCAGACAAAGTGCTAGCTCTAACCACAAGAGATACCTTAATGGATAATGTCAAGATGGCATCTCATGACCTCCAACCTGAACAGTGGCTCAGAAAACCATATAATATGATTGAACTGGACTATTGCTTACATGTACGGAAATTGTACATTTTAATGCAGGAACTGCAACATCAAGTAGTAGTCTGGAGTCATGATTCCACTTTGGCTGGACACCCAGGAATACAAAAGACTTTAGAAAACTGTTCACAAAAATGTAAGTGGAAAACCATGCTCCAAGATGTTTATGACCATGTAAATTCATGCCCAACTTGTGCTCGGAATAAATCTTCACACCTCCCTTCAGCTGGTCTTCGCCAAACCTTGCCAATTTCCCCTAAACCATGGTACTCAGATAGCATGGATTTTATTACAAACGTACCAGAATCTAACAAACATACTATTGTGTTAGTTGTGGTAGACCTCTTGTCAAAAATGGCACATTTTGTGCCACTCAAGAAATTATCAAAAGCTGCTGAGCTTAGCACTCCGTTCCTACACAATAGAGTCATACTGCATGGTTTGCCCATGAAAATCATCACAGATCATGTCAGTCAATTAACATCAAGATTCAGGAAGGCCTTTTGTTCTTCACTTGGCATAGAAATAGCCCTATTCACTGCTTACTACCCTCAAACGGATGGTTAAGCAGAGAAAGTTAACCGGATATTAGAAAAAACACTCAGGTGTCTCCTGGCCTCACTAACAGGGACTTGGGACCAATCCCTACTATTAGCAAAATTAATAACTTGATCCACTCAGGGTTAGGATGCTTACTGCTTTATTTTCTCACCTGCACACGTAATTTCCCGGTAACCCTTCCAGACTTAGCCGCTTCAGTCCCCTTCGTCACTGAATGATTGAAGATTTTACAGGACATCCAATGGAAATCGAAAACAAGCTAGTTAAACACAAGACCAAAATGAAATTAGAAGTTGACAAACACAGAAGCCCTGAACCCACATACCAAACTGCAGATTTAGTATGGCTCATAACATTACCCTAGTAGGTCCCAGAAAATTGCAACCACGTTATCTAGGACCATTCAAGATCACACAAGACTTAGTATCAGTTAAAATGAAGCTGCAACTACCTCGCAAACATACAATACACCCAGTATTTCATGTATCTCTTTTAAACCCTACCACCCAAACAACAGACCTGACTCATCACCCACTCCAGTCATTGCCAATGGACATCAGGAATATGATGTACGTCGCATTTTAGATGCTAAGCGAATCCACAGTAAATTGCATTATCTGACAGAATGGAAAGGATTTGATCCTTCTGAGCATTCTTGGGAACCCAGATCTTTCGTTCATTCCCCTTGTTTAGTAGGACAATTTAATCTCCTAAATCCTATGAACCCAGGCCCAGCATGGCAGCCTTTTGAGGGAAGAACTATTGTGGGTACACTAGCATATCCAAGACCTTGATTACAGTAAGATGCTGTTGCTTGCAACATTCAGACTTATTTGGGTATATTCATTACATCCTTGAGTATCAGGTTTGCAAGAACCAATACTTGTTAATTGTCTCATTTATTATAGCCAATGCTTGTGATTATGCACATTGTATTCCACCTGGTCCAGCTGTAACTGCCAAAACATGTGCTTCTCACAATGTGATTTGCATTTAACATGTGCCACAATCAGGAGGATAATTGCTTGTTAAATGTTTCATTTATTACAATCAATGCTTGTTGATTATGCACATTGTAGTCCACCTGCTCCAACTTTAACTGTCAAAATATGGCACAATGTGATCCGTATTGAACACAATCAGGAGGGTAATTGCCAATTTCTTTAACAAGCAATCAACTGCCAAGAGGCACATGTGCACATTTTATTATTTCATGATGCTTGTGAGTCTGAGGCCTTGCTGTGCTTTGTACCTATTGCTCTGCTCACCTGTTTCCAGTCAAATCGAGTTCCTTGTCCTCCAGCCTACCCCCAGTCAAATTTCAGTGCAGGTCAAGTTCCTTGTTCTCCAGCCTGCCTCCAGATGATTTCCAGTGTTCCTCTTTCTCCGACTGGCTTCTAATTTAGTTCCAGCATTTCTTGCCCTTCGGACAACCACTAGTCAGCTTCCTGCGGAGTCCCGGCTCTCCTCTTCCATCTTCTGTGGACGATCCTGTATTTCCTGTAAAAGAGAGAAAATAAGAAAGGTGAAAAAAAACAGTTTGGGTTCTTCTGAAATTTTCATGCAGGTAAAGAAAGATGAATCCCTTAAATGAAACAAAACAGAGCTCTGTCTTTTAAATAATTTATGATAATAGGAACTAGCGTGATTTATCATTTGAGTGGGAATTCTAGATACTGCTAAACAGACATTAAGGAAAGACCTGTTTCCTGTAACAAGAGCTCCCTGAGAATTAGGAGATTGGAAATAGAGCAAGTTTATCAAAACTATTATTGGCAAGAGATTACTCCAGAACACAAAGAAGCCCTTTAGTTAAGTTGATTGTTTTTGAGTTTGGACATTGCTTCAGAAACTCTGAAAGTATTGTAAAAAGAGGAAGGGACCTGTTCAGCCTTATCGAAATGTGTGCATGTGTCAACAATAACTGACATTAGACTATGTACAATCATTTATTCAAGTTCAATGCATTAATGAAGTAATTACTTTGCAGCCCAGAATCCTGAAAGCCAAGAACCCGGTATTTTGAGAAATCAGATGTCCCGACACCCAACGCGGCTCGCAGTCCGGGGTGCAGTAGTCAGATTCTCCAGTCCATGAAGCGGAAGCTGTTTTTTTCTCTTTTTCTCTTTCCAAACCCCCTTTCCCTCAAGGACTTGTGAGAGGGCAATATACTCTTCATAGCGGTCACGTTAGACCTCACCAGGATTGGGGAATTGTCATTGCCCCATCGGAATGGCTGGAATTCAGGTGGGTGACTCAAACAGAACACTCTGGCATATGTTAGAGAACACAAAGACAGTGTGAGGGAAAAGGTGCATTAATTGAGCAAAGGTATCCTTCATTAGGATTTTTAGTCCAACCACAGTCAATGTTCCTATGACATTACCACCACAGTGCACAATCATGAGGTGAGGTGGTCGGCAATCTCTAACACTTTCAACAAATGACAGAAATTGCTGCCACTTTAACCATCTCTGGCCAACACATGTAATATCCACATTAGGCAATCCCGGGTCCCTGTCAATGCCACTCTTTCTAGCATACTCAGTAGTCTAAAAAACATAGCAGTGACCGACCTACAATCAACACTCTAACCATTTTGAAGGGAAGGAGCAGTGGCACACAGTAGAAGGCTACAGCTGAATGAGGTAGTTTTCAAAATGTGAGTTGGTTAAAATGGAGGATTTAAAAAAAAGCACTTTTTCGATTGGAGATTAATAGATAAAAGTAGGCTGTGATTAAAATTATGAAGTGAGTATATAAGTGATTGGTTCTTATTTTTTATAATCAAGTAAACCCATTTTGGATATGCTAACATTATGTAATAGTCAATCACACCTGCTGCAGCACACATTGAAGCTAGTCTGCTGCTTAAAAAATGATATGAACTTTTGAACTACTGGCACAGTAGAAGGTTGTAGAAGAGGTTGCTATGGCAGCTGAGGAGAAACAGTGTGGGTGGTAGGGGAGTATTTAATGCACACATACAATTTTGTAAGAAGAGAGGTTTGGTATAGAAGGAATTTTAAAAAATATTTTTTCTGATTCAGTATTGTAATTGAATTTGAAATGTAGATGAAATTGTACAAAAGAATAACTGGAGTCATGACTCTATAGCGAAGTTACAAGAGGAGCCATGCTGGGCGCAACAACAGAGTCACGATTCCAGCAGCACACAGTAGGACATTGGGCTTTTTACCAAAAATACAAGAAAGGATTAACAGTCACCCCCCATTCAGATGTGGGATAGCATACATAAAACATAAAATGCAGTTTGTGATTTGATAACTCGGACAGTATCACTGACAGCAAAGGTGAACAGGTTGCCATTACTTGTTCCTTGGTAAAAGAGCGATGGGCCATTCTTATTCTGTGATTTCATTATAATATAAAGAAAAGAGTCAAAATGATATTATCACAGTATTTTATCGACCAAAAACAACAATTAAAAGGCATATGAATTAGAGCTATGTTTGTAAATAAGAGTGATAAAAGTGTATATGATTTAAATAAAACTACATTAACTCAATTATAGCCAAAGGGATATTGATAATTTTATTCATATGTATTAATGCATTTATCATTTTAGAAAATGATTCGAAGTACACGATTTAAAACCATGCTTTTTCTGTAGTACTATAGATTTTATGTGCACACTTTCACTTGCAAGTTGAGTTGGTATTTACAAACACTTAGAAAAACACATTTTTCCTTTTTTCCTACATAGAAGGTATGTGTAAAGTAGGATATATATTAGTTATAGGGTGGGTGGTATGTGCTTATAATACTAGAAATATAGGGTGTCATTTACAAGGCCCATGGCGTATGGCAGCATAGCAAGTGCCTTGCTGTGCCGCCCTACGCCACTGGGAAAAGTCAGAAATGTGCCATTATCTACAAGATTTATTGCATTTCTGCCCTTTCCCCCTCCACTGGCACAGAAATTGCTGCCTAGAGCCAAAGCAGGAACCCTTGTACTATGGTGCAAGGCTGGCTGTGTAGAGGGGATGATTGTTTTTGTTCAGGAAGAGACACCTTCCTGCACAAAAACAATCACAGGAGGCGTTTTCCTAATTCTCTGGCTGGTGTAGAATGTAGCACAGATAGAAAGAGGAAAAACAGGGAATCTTAAAGATAAATTACAACATAATAAAAAAAAAAAATGTGTTGTAGGAGTCTGATGCATTCCTAGACTTGAAAATCTGGGAATGCATCATATTCCTGTGGCTTCCACATAATAAGACACTGATGGATAAAGTGACACACCATGGGCAGATTGATGTATGCACTACCACATATAATGACACACTTATAAATAAACTGATACACCCAATCATAATTTAATCCATGCAGTAACACAGGGAGGCGTGTACTTACACATACAATTACACACTAAGGCATAGATGGACACATATGCTGACACACCCAGGGACACAGTTACGTATTGACTAACGTAACTAGAGAAACAGTAATGTAGATGATACGATACCCAAGCATAAACTTATACATACCATACAGCAGCAAAGCACCCATTCATGGATAAAGTGAAACATTAAGTGAGACAGTCATGCCTATGACAACAGTCAACATAGTTGTGGGGTTGTTCTATTGCATTGATATACTTATGATATATAATTGAACAGTATATGAAGGATGGGCATACAATTTGCTGTTTTTTCAGTTTCAGAAATCTATTCCTGCATTACAAGACATGTTAAAAATGCCACAAAAACACATGCAAAAAAAGAAATTGAGGAAAATATACTATCTACTTACAACACAGGAACAAAAAGAACAACATGTGGGCAATAGCACTAAAGAGAAAGGAGCTGCTGGTAAGAAAACCAAAACAATTTTAAAATCTGTATGTGGGACACTGAAATGTTTGCAAAATGAAGAACATAAAAAGGAGACTCTTTAATCAAAACAAAGGAAAATACTTGTTGATTACAAGCAAAAAAATCAAAGAAGAAAGCTGATAGCTTAACCAGAAGACAGCAACAGTTCAAAGAAATAAAAGTGAGAATGTTTTGTGCCAGAGTAATTCAGAATCTTAATAAAAATATGAAGCAAAACAAAAGGAGAAGAGAAGCATTGAAACAAAAATAATGTGTTGAGGCTGTAGTTGATAAGGCATTTGCCGAGGAAGCTTTTTATTTTTATTATTAGTAGAATGAGAACATTAGATAAAACAGTGTTGGTCATTAAGAGATGTAGCCAAAGAAAAAGACGTATTAATAAAAGTAATTTTTGCAAAATCTTTAGGGATGAATGGAGTATACCTCCAGTACAGAACCTTTCTTTAATGAAGAAGGCTATTTGAAGAAAGGCATGTTAGTACATACAGTTGATTCAACTGGTCAATGTTATGAGATGAAGGATGGAAGTCCCATTGAAAAAGAGGAGGTTGTTCCTAGAACTATGGAAGAGGTGATATCTGAAGAGGTTCAAGGAAGGCATAGGCAGAGAAGCCCGTTTAAAAAAGGAGCTGTAGCAGTATTTGTAGCATTCAGCAGCAATCTATTGATTTAGTACAAACTTTTGTTTGTGACTTTCCATGTAGATGTCTCAAGCAAACGAAAATTCCATCTTGCAAGCCTTAGATCCATGCAAAATAAGAAAGTATAGTAATTTGCAAGGACATGCACTAGCATGTTTATCCAGGGAAGGGTGCCAAAGCACCTTTTATCACTTTAGAAAGTTGGCAGTTCACCATTCAAGAATACAAAGTTTAGTTAGCAGACTTAACTATGTGAAGTCTCCAGCATTATGTTAGGAGAGGTGAATAGAGTACTTTTGCATGGTACAGTACAAGAGGTAGAAAAAGTTTGTGAGTATGTGCAGTTTTGGTACTTTGGTCCTGTAGAGGATTCTAGGGAGAATGAGGAATTCGTAGGGACAGGTATTGAGGAAGAGAGCATAGGTATTGCTACTTTGAATTGTGAAAAAGAAAATAAAGTTTAACACAGCTTGTTCAGAAAAACCAAACTATGTTTGCATTTGCTGTTGACACACTCACTACAAAAATCACACATGAAATGTAGATGTATTTTCAAAAACTAACGGGGAAACAGAGGAAAGTGACAATAATTTGATGCTTATTTATTTGTAGAGCAGCACTTTGACTCGTCCATGCAGCAAGTTATATGTAAGTACTGCTATGATTAGTCAGAGAATCAGAAAGCACCAGCTAAAGCAGTACATAACAGGTTAAAATGTGTGACTATTCCAGAACAACTATGAGATTTAAATGTATCTAAATCTATCCTTATACAATCTGTACATCCATTACAAGCAATTATACGATTTGAACCAAAAACAGGTAAATTGCATCCAACAGAGTTATTGAAAGGCCTTAAAGGAAGAGTAGTGTATTTGCCATTAGACTTTTAAAAAATGTTGAAACTGTAGGAAGAGACAAAGACAATGAAGAGCCACTTATTATCTTAGCAAATGGAGTACTGATTATGAATAAAACAATTTGGCAAGAGTTTGTTGGTTTAGTAAAGTTAAACAAGCAACATTATATCTAGTACCAAATAATTCATATTATAAAAATGTTGATGTAGAACCTGATGTACCAAAGGTTGATAATAACAGTTTGCCAGCAAGTAGACAAAAAGAAAAAGTAGATCTATCTTGATCAAAACAAATTTATGAGCACTATAGCATCCATCCATTACATTCCAAAGAAATTATTGGTGATGCTATTGACCTTTTCTAAATGAAGCAAGCTAAAGGAGCTCCCATGAGTGTCTGGAAAAAGAGTTTAGAGGCTTGCTGTTTCCCCCACTTGTTTCTCACTGGAGTAGTAGGTTGGTACGATGACCAGCCCATACAAATACCAGCAGCTAAATACTGATCAACACGACTATATTGAGAGGATCCAAGATTCAGAAAGTGTGTCCCATACATATTTCACCTTCTATTTAAGAGTGACTTGTCCGGACTTTCATTATATTCATTCTAAAAACAAGAGTTAATCTTCAAAATATGTCTGCAAGAGATTTTGTTAGCAGAGTTCATGAAAAGGATGAGAACTTAGAATACAGCTTGATTACTTTAATGGCGTGCCAAAGTGGTACCAATGAATAATGGTTCCGTCGTCATGGAGAACTGAAGTGTATGCTGTGAATCCTGGGAGCACCAACAGGGTTTTTGTCACTAATTTGCACTGAGTCTGCATGGGATGACCTGAATCAATTTGCGAGAGAAGCAACCTCTACCATAGAAGATATCCATGTAAAGACAACTGGAGAACTTTCCTCATTAGTGCCTGCTAATGTTTTTAGATATTTCAACTACAGGTTCCAAGCTATGTATGTTTTTTTTCTGCAATAAAAGCAATGTTCCTCCTGGAGAAGTAATTGATTTACATTGGCGCTAAGAGTACCAGGCAAGAGGTGCTCCTCATATTCACATGCTACTATGGATAAAAGATGCACCCAAATCTGAGGCAGACAGTGATGAGTCTGTGTTGTCTTTTGTAGAACAGTATGTTGCATGTACCATGCCAAAACACACACGTGAAAAAGGTCTCAGAGAACACATTTTGCATTTTCAAACACATAGATGTGCGAAGTACTGTCATCGTAGATACAGGTCCAAAGAAAATATTTACAGAACATGTTGATTTGATTTTCCAAAACCTGTCATTGCAAAAGAAAGTGTAAACAGCTTCTTTCCTTCAGTCAGAAATACGCTGACATGGAAATCACCAAAGAACACATATAACTTAAAAAGAACTGAAGTATCCAAATATATTAATGACTGCAATCCTGTGATTTAAAAAAAATGTGGAATGAACCAGAAAGTACAGACATTGTAAAATCAAATGTGTAAGATATAGACTATCCAATAAGAAGTCAACGTCTAGAAGACACATGCCTTTATGGAACTCTTCAAAACTACAGGTATAGAAATAATATAAGTTAAAACATAAAAGAAGGGAAATATGCAGTACATGGATGTGACGGATGGAAAACAAAATTTATTTAACCATCTAAAACATAGCTGCCAAACTCCTGAGAAAAGTTACATTTTCTATGTAGCTCTTCTTCAACTTTTGAAACATTGGTGTACTGAATTGGAATTACTTGGAAATTATGACTGGTATGAAGATTCTTTCAGTGCTGGCAAAGATAGAGTTCAGTGTCCCATCTTTAAAAATTACATAACAATGTTAAATGATGAGATCCAACAGGAAGAAATGATAGCTGCTGAGGTAGCTAAGGGTAGTTCTCAAAGCAGCCAAAGTTCAACAACTTTAGGTCAGGATCCTCTTTGACAACCTGTTATTGACAATGAAGCTGCAATAGCCATGAATGAAGTAGAAACTGCAATGGAACAAGTGTCCATGTATGTGCTTGTCATGTTTGTCATGTTTGTGTGTGTTAGTGTGGGGGTTGTCCATCACAGCAGGACTGAAACACGGGGCACAGCAATCGCCAGAGAGATGCGGGCACTCCTGGAAAGTGATAGTGAGGGAATCATTGAAGTGCCCAACAAAGATTGCCCTTTCTTTGTACACTTTAAAGTCATCATTTACTATGCTTTAAAAGATAATACAGTTGAACGTATAATGAAATAGGTGTTGTAGATGGCACATTTTTGCCCAGATTTTCTTGGGAGGAGAACCCCCAAGCCCTCCTTATAGTGACCAGGCTTGCATGCATTGTCAGGTTCCTGGAGCACATAGCCTATGCTACAGTGCACAGAGACCTTTCACTGCCACACACATAGGAAAAAATTAGAGGGAGCATTGCTCACAGTATCAATAAATGAAGGCACACACTCAAAAGAATAACTCAAGACCAATTTACAAAAATACTTCAGATTTTTATAACATTTGTAAGACCAAGATCATCAAAATTGGGCAAGTACTTTTTAAGTTATGAACTTTCAAAGTTTAGAAAATGTCTCAGTTTTGTGTATAATTACGCATCTTAGGAATCAATTGAGAAATAATTTGAAAAATTCATATAAAATCATGCAATGCATTTAAAATGTCTCTTGTTGCGGATAGGTTGAGGTGGTCGGTGGGCCCTGTGAATCATCTGGAGAAGTTTGGCCAGCTCCTGGTTTCAGCGGAGCAGCTGCAGAAAAGTCTTCGGACCTGGTGCAAGGCCACTGCAGAGTGCCACTTGGAAAAGCACTGCACAGGTGAACGTCAAGATGAGTCTAGTGGGTCCCTTTGGAATGTTGAGGTTGCAGGGGATGGGGGACCCTTGAAACACAGTTTGATCTTTGGTGCAGAGCACAGCTTGGCTAGGTGCAGAGCGAATCAGTGAGCCAGGAGCTGTGCACAAAGCAGGAAGCAGGAGGTCGCTTTGAGGGTCGCTTGCAGATCAGCAGGGGCACTCTAATGGGAGGTCCTGGTGTTTTCTGAAATCTTTTGACTGGGACTTCCTCCTGGTCCTTTTTCAGTCTGGAGTGGACTGTCCTTCTGGGTGTCCGACATTGAGTGACCAGTACCTGGGGCTATTGCACAGTTCAGCCACTGGATGTTTCCGTGCCACCAAACGTGGCACACCAGTAGGTGTTATCCTTGCAGTTTATTGGGTGAATTTTAGTCTGGCTGTGGCATCTGGTTCCTTAATCACCAGCGCGTCAGTGAACTGGACTTCACTGGTCTTTTGGTATTTATTGCAGGAGAGTGATGCCTTCACTCTGAAGGGAGATCTTCAGTTACTTTTTTTTAGAAGAGTGGAGGTCCTCTAGGGGTTTATAGAGTTTGTCTGCTATCCGAGCACCCCCTCATGGCCAATTGTTGAGTCCCCGGTGAAGCAGACAGGTTTGGGCGCCTTCTTCTTGGTGCAGCACAACTTCAGTTCTCAAGCCCTGGGTCTTTTTTGTTGCTGGCCTTTTTGTGTCCTTGGAATCTGAATCTATGGTCTAGTGGTGCCCACTAAATACTGTATTTAGTGGGTGTTTAGGGGAGTACCTAGTAGTGACCAATGGGTCATCTACCTTAGGGTGGCTACACTCACTAAGTGACCGCTTCCTGTGAGCAGAGGTCATTTTTCTATAACTGATTGGCTATTTTCCTTCCATGCAAGACTGAAGAAAATTAAATGGTGGGGTCACCCTGCATGTAACACCTTAAGCTGGGGCTGACCACTCCTCCTGTCTCCTCCTTACTCCTGCCAAAAGTGGGTGTTTGCAACAGGGGCGGCCATCTGCTGCTAGCAGTAGGTTTGGGGTCAAGTTTCAAAGATACTAAGCCCTTTGAAGCTCGTTAGGAGGGCAGTGCACATTTCTGAGGAGGGAGGTATGAAACCTCCACCCAGGATGGGCTGTGTTCTGGGACCCAGAGAGTAGGAGCTCTCACCCTAGGGTTCCAAAATCTTCCCTGGTGGTGGCAGGCTGATTGTGACCTACCAGCAACCATGCAGGGGTTAGTTAGAGTTGCAGGGGTCACCTCTAAGATGGACTTTTGGTACATTTTGCAATAAATACAATTTGGATTTATCATTCTTAATTGTTTGACACCAAACAACCCAGGGTTCAGAGTGGCCATCATTTATCTGTGCCCAGCACATGCAATTAAAATGGCTGCTCTGTTCACTTACTATGTCCTAGGTTTGGCAAGAACACAGTAGGAGCATATTGCTCATGGAACTATGCCCACACATACAGTACAGTGTACCTAGCATTAGGGCTGGAAGGTCTGCCAGATGGGTGACCTATCTATGTTGCATGCAGTGTGTAGTGGACAGGGCACACAGGCTGAATGCCATCTCGAGTTTGCATTTTAGGATTGCACCTGGACACCCAGCCTGCTATGGCAGTGCTGGGTGCATCTGGGTACATGGCCCTTGAGAGTGGCACAATTTGTGCCCCTGCCCTCAGGGGCCTACCCTTAGTACCTTATGCCCTGGGTACTTAAGTACCATTTGCTAGTTTATTATAGTGCCAAAGCATTACAACAGGTTTGGGAAAGAGATCTGACCCAGGGAACCTGGCTATGAGGGGCCCTGGGCCCTAATACCTTTGACACCACATCAAACACCAGGCAAAAAGTGGGGGCTAACCATGACAAAAGAGGCATTTTCTCACACAAGGAACTTGTGACAAATATGCATCAAGCCTCAGACCAGGTGTATGGAAACATTCTAAAGGACATTAGAGTAGGAGTTCTGACACAGGAGGGAAAACTGAGGCTGGAAAGTCAACCTATAAAGAGACTGTTTTTCTGTAACAAGACTGGCAGCAAAGCTAAGGTATAACTTTTGTAAAGAAGGGAAAACCATAGTTTCTTTTATGCCTACACTTTAAGAGTGTGCTACATTTAATGAACAACTACTAAAACTGGAGAATGGAGAAATTTTGGAAATCACTGCTATTGACAAAATGGAACACCAAGGAGTTACTGTACTACTCAGTAAAAAATTACCATATAAATTGAACTCTTTGGAAAAATCTGTATCCAGGTCCACTGGACTACAGAAGCGTTTACGTGTCTGCAAAAACTGTAGAGTAAGTTTAAGACGTAATTTAAATCTTGAAGATGGATTGGTAAATGGTGCTATGGGTAAAGTTGTTGATTTCATTAATTTTCCTCACTGTGATGAGGTTGAATTATTAGCTATAAAGTTTGATGAGGTTGATGGCATTAAGCAAATTGGATGCAGTGTTGTACGCTTTTTGCTTGTGAAAGATTTGTATGCCCGACAGAAACAGTTTCCAGTCTGTCTTGCGTATGCAGTAACTATCCACAAGCCTCAAGGTATAAGTGTTGATGCTGCATTTATTAATATTGGAAGTAGGGTTTTTAAAGAAGGAATGTTGTATGTAGCATTGTCACTGGTTCGAACATTATTTCATTTGTTTCTGGTTAATTTTGATGAGAAGCTTAGTGCAGATGCAAATTGTGTGAGAGAGTGCAACAGAGTAAGAAGTAAATATGCTCGTCAATCAAAGAAAATTATAGAAAAGAGAGAAACCAAAGTTAAAGAAGAAGGTGTCAAAAAAAGAAAACTGGAAAAGGATGGAGATATTGTTGTTACTAGTTGGATAACACTTTATGGTGTAAACTGCTATGCTAATGTTGTTCTCAGTGTTCTCTTCCAAATAGCACATGCTGTAAGTACAATCCAAGAAAAAACACTGAACACATTGTGCACAGCACTATTTCATTTCCATCAACAGTTATCTTGTGACAGAAGTCTAATATATTCTGCTTCAGGCAGTCGAGAACTAGTATACACATATAGTGGATCTATATTATTTACACTAAACACTCAACAAGATGCACAGGAATTTATAATGGTGATCAATGGAGTTTTCAAAGAAGAAAATATAAATATTGAAGATATACTTGGACTCAAATATACATGGAACCACTAGTGTGAAGATTGTTCTTTGTCATCTACCATTGAAATCCAATCTGATCGATTTCTCTACTTAACTCTGCCAGATTGTAAAAGTGTGTCTTTTGATATAAAGAGTGATCAAAACATAACCTGTCCAACTTGTAAATCAAGTGTATTGTCTGCATTGTTCATACAGAGAAATGGTAAATACATTATAGCAATGTTTCAATGATGCTGAGCAGGTGGATCTAAATAGGACACTGAGATTACAAACTTTAAAGCAGGACAAATATCTATATCTGGAAGACCATGCTGTTCTTGGCTATCATCTTTCATAATGGCCGTAATGTTTTATCTGGACATTATACTGTATGTTTAAAGGCTCAAACTGGATGAACATAGTGCAATGACAGCAGTCTGCAATTTAAAGAAAACTTCCGAATTCTCACCTACTATTTCTTCAGTCAAAGTTCTAAGAAGGATTAGAGGAAAACAATATACAATCTAGTCTTTTGTGTATGGTGATCAATACTGCTTAATATATTATTCAGCCTATCAGGGGTCAGGTCTTCAAAAAGATATGAAAAAATGAACTGTGCATGAGAAGTGTTCATAGTTTTTCTGGTAAAAACACAGTTTTCACTCTTTAAGGCACCATTCGACCTATCAGGGGTGATGTCAGTAAAACAATATCCAAAAATGAAAGGTGGATAAAATATGTTGACAGCATTTATGGAACAGAATTACTATTTGATCTTCTCTCTATGTTGATCATCATTATTTAAGACATCATTTGACCTATCAGGGGCGTGACTACAAAACAATATCCAAAAATGTAGTGTGAGTACAATATCTTCATAGGATGTATACAAGAAAATGACTACATGATATTCTCTCTACGAGGATCATCAGTGTTTAAGACATGATTCGGCCTTTCAGGGTGATGTCAACAGAAACATATCCAAAAATGAACTGTTGAAGAAATATCTTCATAGGACTTCTGGAAGAAAATGAATATATGTTTGTCTGACTGTGAGGATTGTCATTGTTTAAGACATCATTCAGCCTATCAGGAGTGATATCTAGAAAACAATATGGAAAATTTAAGTGTGGATTATATTTGTTCGTAGTTTTGTACCCGCTATAATAATGACCAAATTGGTTTAAAGAAATGTTTAGTGAGGTAAGTGTGCCTTAATTATATAATTCAAAAGTTGTAGTGAGTGGAATTCACAGTATCACTTACTTCTAGTGAAATACTGTGGAGATATGTTTTTTTCTGCAATCTAAATGATTATTTTCTCCCTACTGTTCAATGATGATTGTACAGTACTCTGTTTATGGGTACTAGTATAAAGACTGAGATCAGGAAAGAGGGAAAATAAAATGTTTTATTAAATTGTCATATAATGTTATAGCATAATTAATGTATACTAGTTTATTTCACATCTCTTCGAAGCATGATACTAACAAATGTATATTATTTCTTTTCAACAGTATTTGGAGACACATGTCATCAGAACCTTAAAGGTATTAGAAGTGGTAGAAATATATTTCTTTTAGACACTTATGTAACAGTTTTCATTCTTGGACAGTGTTCTTGATCTGCTGCCTCCAGTGTGTTTTCTGCATACTGACCTATACAGTGTATGACATGCACATTCACTCAGTGTGTCATGTAAGTACTTATGCAACTGTACATACATGAATTACACATTCACTCAGTCATTCACTCACTCTTTCAGACAGATATACTTTTACTCTCTCACACATTCACCACTCATATAAAAATTAATTCATCCATATATCACTGTTGTACCCACTCACGCATATGCCACTAATACGCTCACTTAGTCACACATAGACCCACTCATGCACACATTTACTTATCTGCAAAGAAAAGAGCAAAACCAGGGCACTCCTCAAAACACAAGTAATACGTCCATGCAAGTCCAGTTACAGAAGATATTTTAATCCTCTATAGGTGAGAAGCGAAATATACATCAACAGGTATAATTGTCCATGTAACGAAAATGGGTATAAGAGAAAACAGAAAACAGCCGACACGTGTTTCGTCCTCACTGACTTTTTCAAGGCTGAAACAAAAACAGATGGATACTGTTTGTAAAAACTGTTGCTACCAGCCGGTAGGTACAATGAACAAAAATGTATCTAAATTTACAATTTAGATTTCTTTTCAAATTAGAAGAATAACACCAACAAAGCAAGAACTTTTAAGTGTGCACATATACTTTGCAACAGAGATACACCCATTTGTTATGTAGTTAACAAACTAAAGACATGCCACCTTGTATAGAATTGGTGGGTAGATACAGGAAATAAGATCTAGAGATAATTTAGAGACATGCCACCTTGTGCAGAATTATTGGGTAGATAGAGGAAGTAAGATCTAGAAACAATTTGGTGATAAAGTGTTGGAAAGACACCCGTGAGAGAAGAGAAAAATGAACATATGAAAAAAATGAGAGTCAATAGTGTGCTCCCCACGCTGAAAACATAAGTGGGATAAGGTTTGGTGCCCATATAGGACAATGATTTTACCTCAAATACTGAAGTTTGAGAGAGATAGCTGTACGGAAGATGCTTCTGTTAGATCTCATAAAGTAGTCCTATAGCTGAAGGAGAAATCCACCCTAAGGAGTGGAATGCAATTTAGAAATAACTAGATATGCAGGATAAAAATAGAAATAAAGTATAAAGAAAAATATGGGAGAACCCAAGGCATATATAAACCTACCCAAAATGTGGGGAAATCCAGTATGATCTTCCATAATGTCAAGGGAAATAGAGA
Organism: Pleurodeles waltl; assembly: GCF_031143425.1. Lineage (NCBI taxonomy): Eukaryota > Metazoa > Chordata > Amphibia > Caudata > Salamandridae > Pleurodeles > Pleurodeles waltl. The sequence goes on from NC_090447.1 coordinate 650,989,108, forward strand.
AGTTTCCAAAATAGAGGAAATCTGTATGGAATGTAGCCGTAGTGTAAACACCAATTCACATGGAGGTCTAAAATGGACCAACGTCTGAAAAGAATATATATTAAATGTATAAAATATAAGACAGCTGAAAAAACCCTAAATGCCATAGACTGGACAGGAACCGAGGAATCAGTGCCACAAGACCAAATATTCAACGGCAATCATTAAAAATAAGAAAGAATTATTACTCATGTTCATTATAATAAGGCAACATAATAAACTATTCAGGTTAAACCGCCAGATACAAACAGAGTGGAGAATGGTTTTGAATTACCACCCTCCCCCCATGCGGCAGTAAGTAAGCTTAGACAGTATTTGAAGAGCTGACCCTTTAACAGCTAACATGAAGCCATAAAGAAGGAGACAATGTAAATATCCTATATAGAACTAAATTGCGCTAAAATGGTCAGAAGCATGTATGCCTAACGTGTATCTGTCATAGTTGGCAAGTAGAATAATCATGTACCTTTAATGGCATAGGTGAGTTACTACAAAAGCGTCCATGTCAAATAGGCGAATGCCCTCCATACTTTCCTCTCCCGTTCGTTTATAAAAGCAAAAAACTGAACAAAAAGCCAACCATCTAAGGTCCATACCTGTGTAAATAAACGTCCAGCAGTCCAGGACGGGAAGCTCTGAAAAGCACGGTCATGCGCAGCGCATGATAACGCTGCCGTGGTTATTGTAACAAAATATCCGCGGGGAATCAGCATCTAAATACGCCCTCTTAGAAACAGAAAAAGAACTAGCAACAAGCATGTAATCAATCTCCGAGCACCGCATATCATGAATATAGAGCATAAACACGGGCGCCATATTGAGAGAACTCCAGAGTGCGTGCCGGTGCAAAATGGAATATGCACCCTGCACGTAAGGAGTAAAATAAGTGTTACCGTGAATCTCGAGTTGGGGTAAGTCCTTCCCCATTGATAAAATGTGCATGATGCATAGAGAGACAGAAAAAGCCCATGAACCAGAATGTAGAGACTGTGGAGGTGAAGTATGAGAAACATGAGGGTAAACCAAAAGCTAGAGATTTGAGTTATTGTATAATAAACATTTTTAGGGTGATGAGAAGAGAGACACAGAGATCGATGTTAATATAGTACATAAACATATACAAATAAATACTTTTGCATCTAACATGTATCTGGAATGTATGTATGGTGTTAAGAAAATTAACACAGTAAGCAGTATGCAATACACAAAGAGGGATAGTACTCGTATCCTATGGTACAACCCTAATACCACGTCATTGTTATATACTAGTTGGAAATATGTAATGTACAAGGGAGATATAGGGAAGAATAAAATTGTTTCAAAGAGAGCATAATATATGTTTATATGGTAGAAAGAAATTGTATATGTCTATATAATATAATGTTCTCTTTATACAATGGAGAAGTGACCCCTAATTGTATGCCAGTTAGGAAAAAAATCCCAAAAGACACCTGTGGTAGACAAGAAATTATTACGGGAACATAGAAAAATGAGCAGTCATCAGGAATTAAAGAAATACATGGAGGTCTTTATGGATGTTAAGGCCCCGTTCTACTGCACGCAGTTTTATGATCCACCTGCTCTCTAGACGTCTCAGGGCCAAAATACGATTGCCTCCACGTGGTGTTCTGTACAAAGAGTCAATCCCATGTACGGAGATGTCCATAGCTTCTCTTTGTCCATGTGCCTCATTGTAGTGAGTAGCAAAAGGACAATTGATGTTAGATGTTCGAATAGCTCTCAGGTGTTCTTGAATTCTTTCTTTTAGTGGTCGAATGGTACTTCCAACGTAAATAAGTCCACATGTACATACAATACAATACACCACATAGCTTGTGTTACAATTGAGGAAGTGTTGGTATGTGACCTGAGTATTGTACTGAAATTTGACTGTCTTGTCTTTAATGTACCCACAGATGTTGCAGTGGCCACATTTATATGTGCCTGGTGGTGGTTTAGGCAACCAAGTGTCCCTACTCTCCGGTGGCATGAAACTGTGACATAACTGGTCCCGTAGGGTAATACCCCTCTTGTATATGATGCTCGGTTTTTCAGCAATACCCTTTTTCAGTATGTCATCCAATAAAAGCAAAGACCAATGTTTGCGTACAGTTTTAAATACTTGGGAGCTAAGTACACTGTGTTTTATGACCAGAGATAAATGTTCATGTGGGCTATTTTTCTTTGAATTAGTAAGTAAGTTAGGGCGTTTAGTTTTTACTTATCTGTACAGCAAACTACTACATCATCTCACTCACCTATAGAATCAATCATACATCCACTCATTCACCTAAGCAGCCACTCCCACGCCCATTCATTTATACATACATCCATGCATGCACCCATTCAGTTAACCATACAGCACTCAATTACCCTATCACTCACCCATACAGATACTCATACACCCACTCACTCACCCATGCAGCCACTCACTCACTCAGACACTCACCTATAAGGCCACTCAAACAGAAAGTCACTCACCCATACAGCCACTCACACATCCAGTCACTCACCCATACAGCCACTCCTGCACCCATTCACTCACCCATACAGTCACTCATGCACCCATTCACTCACCCATATAGCCACTCATATTCCCTATAATTCACTCATACAGCCACTCATGAACCCTATAACTCACCTATACAGCCACTCATACACCCACTCATTCACCCATACAGCCACTGACACACCCAGTCACTCACCCATACAGCCACTCTCGCACCCAGTCACTCACCCCTACAGTCATGCATGCACCCATTCACTCACACATACAGCCACTCATACACCCTATAAGTAACTCATACAGTCACTTTTGTACCCTATAACTCACCAATATAGCCATTCATACACCCACTCACTCACCCATACAGCCACTGACACACCCAGTCACTCATCCATACAGCCAATCATGCACCGTCACTCGACTATACACCCACTCATGCACCCAGTCACTCACATACACAGCCACTCACACACCCAGTCACTAGCCCATACATTTACTCACACGCCCATTCACTCACTTAAACAGCCACACAAGCACCCATTTACTCACCCATACAGCCACTCATACACCCAGTCACTCACTTAAACAGCCACACAAGCATCCATTCACTCACCCATACAGCCACTCATACAATTTATAACTAACTCATACAGCCACTCATGTACCCACTCACTCACCCATACAGCCACTGACACACCCAGTCACTCATCCATACAGTCATTCATGCACCCAGTCACTCACCTACACACCCACTTATGTACCCAGTCACTCACTGATACAGCCACTGTTGCATTGTCCACTCACCATATAGTCACACATGCACCCTATAACTCACCCATATAACCACTCATACACCCACTCACTCACCCATGCAGCCACTCATGCACCCACTCACTCACCCATACAGCCACTGACACACCCAGTCACTCACCCATACAGCTACTCATGCACCCACTCAGTCACTTACACAGCCACTCACATACCCAGTCAGTCATTCATACAGCCACTCACACACCCAGTTACTCACCCATACACTAACTGACACACTCAGTCTCTCACCCATGCAGTCACTCACGCACCCAGTCACTAATCTATACAGCAGCTCATGCACCCAGTCACTGACCCATGCAGACACCAATGCAGCCAGTCGCTCACCTATACAGCCACTCATGCACCCAGTCCCTCACCTGTATAACCACTCATGCACCAATTAATTAATGCATACCGCCACTAATCCATCCATTCACTCACCCATACAGCCCCTCACGCACCTAGTCACCCACCCATACAGCCACTCACCACCAACTCACTCACCCATACAGCCACTCTCGCACCCAGTCACTCACCCCTACAGTCATGCATGCACCCATTCACTCACACATACAGCCACTCATACACCCTATAAGTAACTCATACAGTCACTTTTGTACCCTATAACTCACCAATATAGCCATTCATACACCCACTCACTCACCCATACAGCCACTGACACACCCAGTCACTCATCCATACAGCCAATCATGCACCGTCACTCGACTATACACCCACTCATGCACCCAGTCACTCACATACACAGCCACTCACACACCCAGTCACTAGCCCATACATTTACTCACACGCCCATTCACTCACTTAAACAGCCACACAAGCACCCATTTACTCACCCATACAGCCACTCATACACCCAGTCACTCACTTAAACAGCCACACAAGCATCCATTCACTCACCCATACAGCCACTCATACAATTTATAACTAACTCATACAGCCACTCATGTACCCACTCACTCACCCATACAGCCACTGACACACCCAGTCACTCATCCATACAGTCATTCATGCACCCAGTCACTCACCTACACACCCACTTATGTACCCAGTCACTCACTGATACAGCCACTGTTGCATTGTCCACTCACCATATAGTCACACATGCACCCTATAACTCACCCATATAACCACTCATACACCCACTCACTCACCCATGCAGCCACTCATGCACCCACTCACTCACCCATACAGCCACTGACACACCCAGTCACTCACCCATACAGCTACTCATGCACCCACTCAGTCACTTACACAGCCACTCACATACCCAGTCAGTCATTCATACAGCCACTCACACACCCAGTTACTCACCCATACACTAACTGACACACTCAGTCTCTCACCCATGCAGTCACTCACGCACCCAGTCACTAATCTATACAGCAGCTCATGCACCCAGTCACTGACCCATGCAGACACCAATGCAGCCAGTCGCTCACCTATACAGCCACTCATGCACCCAGTCCCTCACCTGTATAACCACTCATGCACCAATTAATTAATGCATACCGCCACTAATCCATCCATTCACTCACCCATACAGCCCCTCACGCACCTAGTCACCCACCCATACAGCCACTCACCACCAACTCACTCACCCATACAGCCGCTCATGCACCCAGTCACTCACCCATACAGTCACTCATGAACCCATTCACTCACCCTTTCATCCACTCATACAACTTATAACTCATTCATACAGCCACTCATGCACACTAGAAATCAACCATACAGTCACTCAAGCACTCACCCATACAGCCACTGACACACCCAGTCACTGACCCATACAACCATTCATGCACCCAGTCACTCACCTATACAGCCACTCACATATTCAGTCACTCACCCATGCATCCTCTCATGCACCCACTCACTCACCCATACATCCACTCATATACCTTATAACTCACTCAAATAGCCACTCATGAACCCTATAACTCACCTATACAACCACTCATGTACCCAATCAATCACCTATACAGACACTCCTGCACCCAGTCTCTCACCCATAGTCACACATGCACCCAGTCACTCACCCATACAGCCACCAAACAGCCTATAACTAACTCATACTGCCACTCATGCACCATACAACTCACCCATACAGCCACTCATACACTCCCTCACCCATACAGCCACTCATACACTCCCTCACCCATACAGCCACTCATCCACCCACTCACTCACCCATTCAACCACTGATACAACCAGTCACTCACTCATACAGCCACTCACACACCCCCTCAGTCACCTATACACACACACATGCACCCAGTCACTCACATACCCACTCACTCACCCACCCATACCATTACTCACACACCCAGTCACTCACTCATACAGCCACTCATACCGCAGTCACTCACCCAAACAGCCACTCGCACACCTAGGCACTCACCCACACAGACACTCATGCAGCCAGTCACTCCCCTCTAGAGCCCCTCATGCACCCAGTCAATCACCTATCCACCCACTCATGCACCCACTCACTCACCTATACAGCCACTCATATATGCAGTCACTCACCCATACAGCCACTCACATATGCAGTCACTCACCCAAACAGCCACTCATGCACCTAGTCACTCACCCACACAGCCACTCATGCACCCAGGTACTCACCTACACAGTCACTCACATACCCAGTTACATACCCACACAGTACTCACAGACCTAGTCACTCACCCATACAGCCACTCATACACCCACTCACTCACCCATACAGCCAGTCACTCACCCATACAGCCTTTCATACACCTACTCACCCCCTACACTGCCACTCACATATCCAGTCACTCACCCATGCAGCTACTCAGGCACCTAGTCAGTCACCCATACAGCCACTCAGACTCCCAGTCACTCACCCATACAGCCACTCCCACACCAAGTCACTCACCCATGCAGTCACTCATGCACCCAGACACTAATCCATACAGCATCTCATGCACCCATGCATTCACCATACAAACACTCATGCAGCCAGTCACTCACTTGTACAAGCACTCATGCACCAATTAATGTATGCATACTGCCACTAATCCACCCATTCGCTCACCCATACAGCGACTCACGCACCTAGTCACCCACCCATATAGCCACTCACCACCAAGCCACTCACAAATACAGCCACTCATGCACCTAATCACTCACCTATACAGTCACTCATGAACCAATTCACTCACCCATTCATACACTCATACACCTTATAACTCACTCATACAGCCACTCATGCACACAAGAAATCAACCAGACAGTCGCTCATGCACCCACTCACTCACCACCACAGACACACACACTCACTCACCCATACAGCCACTCATGCACTGTCACTTACCTATACACCTATTTATGGGCCCAGTCACTCACCTACTCAGCCACTCACAGACCCAGTCACTCACCTATACAGCCAGTCACTCACACACCCAGTCACTCACACATCCAGTCACTCAATCACCCAGTCACTCAATCACCCTGTCACTCACTCTCACAGCCACTCATGCACCTAGTCACTCACCTGTATAAGCACTCATGCACCCATTCCTTCATGCATACGGCTACTTATGCACCCATTCACTCACTGATACAATCACTCATGCACACTATCACTCACGCATACAGGCAGTCATGCACACAGTCACTCACCATACTGCCACTCATGCACCCGATCACTCACCCATACAGCCTCTCACACACCCATTCACTTGCCTATACAGCTACTCATGCTCCCATTCACTCATTAATACAGCCACCCATTCACTCACCCATACAGTCACTCATGCACCCACTCACTCACCCATACAGCCACTCATGCACCCACTCACTCACCCATACAGCTACTGACACACCCAGTCACTCACCCATACAGCGACTTATGCACCCACTCACTCACCCATGCAGCTACTGACACACGCAGTCACTCACCCATAAAGCCACTCATGCACCCACTCAGTCACTTACACAGCCTCTCACATATCCAGTCAGTCATTCACACAGCCACTCACACACCTAGTTACTCACCCATACAGCCACTCACACACCCAGTCACTAACCCATACAGCAACTTATGCACCCTATTACCTACAAATACACCCACTCACACACCCATTCACTCACCCATACAGCCACTCATGCACCCACTCACTCACCCATCCCGCAACTCGTGCACCCACACAGTCACTTACACAGCCTCTCACATATCCAGTCAGTCATTCATACAGCCACTCACACACCTAGTTACTCACCCATACAGTCACTCACACACCCAGTCACTCACCCATGCAGTCACTCATGCACCCAGTCACTAACCTATACATCCACTCATGCACTCTATTACCTACCAATACAGCCACACACACCCATTCACTCACCCATACAGCCACTTGTGCACCCATTCACTCACCCATACTGCCACTAATGCAGCCAATCACTCATGCACACAGTCACTCACCCATACACCCACTCATGTGCCCAGTCACTCACCCATACAGCCACTCACACACTCAGGCACCCACCCATACAGACACTAATGCAGCCAGTCACTCATGCATACAGCCTCTCATACACCAAGTCACTCACCCATTCAGTCACTCATACACCCATTCACTTATTCATACAGACACATATACACCTTATAACTCACTCATACAGCCACTCATGCACCCTAAAACTCACCAATTCAGAAAGTATGCACCCATTCAATCACCCATACAGTCACTACCACACTCAATCGCTCACGCATACAGTCACTCAATCACCCAGTCACTCACTCTCACAGCCACTCATGCACCTAGTCACTCACCTGTATAAGCACTCATGCACCCATTCCTTCATGCATACGGCTACTTATGCACCCATTCACTCACTGATACAATCACTCATGCACACTATCACTCACGCATACAGGCAGTCATGCACACAGTCACTCACCACACTGCCACTCATGCACCCGATCACTCACCCATACAGCCTCTCACACACCCATTCACTTGCCCATACAGCTACTCATGCACCCATTCACTCATTAATACAGCCACTCACACACCCATTCACTCACCCATACAGCCACTCATGCACCCACTCACTCACCCATACACCTACTGACACACCCAGTCACTCACCCATGCAGCCACTCATGCACCCACTCAGCCACTTACACAGCCTCTCACATATCCAGTCAGTCATTCATACAGCCACTCATACACCTAGCCATTCACCCATACAGCCACTCACACACCCAGTCACTCACCCATGCAGTCACTCATGCATCCAGTCACTAACCCATACAGCAACCCGTGTACCCTATTACCTACCCATACAGCCACCCACAAACACATTCACTCACCCATACAGCCACTTGTGCACCCACTCACTCACCCATACAGCCACTCATGCACCCAAACAGTCACTTACACAGCCTCTCACATATCCAGTCAGACATTCATACAGACACTCGCACTCCTACTTACTCACCCATATGGTCACTCACACACCCAGTCACTCACCCATACAGTCACTCATGCACCTAGTCACTCACCCATACAGTCACTCATGAACCCATTCTCCCACCCATTCATCCACTCATACACCTTATAACTCACTCATACAGCCACTCATGCACACTAGAACTCAACCATACAGTCGCTCATGCACCCACTCACTCACAAACACCGCCATTGACACACCCAGTCACTCACCCATACAGCCACTCACGCACTGTCACTTACCTATACACCTAATTATGGACCCAGTCACTCACCTACACAGCCACTCACAGACCCAGTCACTCACCTGTACAGCCACTCACACACCCAGTCACTCACACATCAGGTCACTCAATCACCCAGTCAATAACCCATACACCCACTCATGCACCCAGTCACTCACCCATACAGCCACTCACACACTCAGGCACCCACCCATACAGACACTCATGCAGCCAGTCACTCATGCATAAAGCCACTTATATACCCAGTCACTCACCCATTCAGTCACTCATGCACTCCTTTTAAATCACTCATACAGCCACTCATGCAGCCTATAACTCACCCATTCTGCCACTTATGCAAACATTCACTCATCCATACAGCCACTCACACACCCAGTCACTCAAGCATCCAGTCGATCAATCACCCAGTAACTCACCCATACACCCACTCATGCACCCAGTCACTCACCCATGCAGCCACTCACATACTCAGGCATCCACCCATACAGACACTAATGCAGCCAGTCACTCATGCATACAGCCTCTCATACACCCATTCACTCACCCATTCAGTCACTCATGCACCCAGTCGCTCACCTGTACAAGCACTAATGCACCAATTAATTTATGCATACCGCCACTAATTCACCCATTCGTTCACCCGTACAGCAACTCATGCACCTAGTCACCCACCCATATAGCCACTCACCACCAAGTCACTCACCCATACAGCCACTCATGCACCTAGTCACTCACCCATACAGTCACTCATGAACCCATTCACTCACCCATTCATCCACTCATACACCTCATAACTCCCTCATACAGCCACTCATGCACACTAGCACTCAACCATACAGCCACTTATGCACCCATTCACTCACCCATACAGCCACTTACACACCCAGTCACTCACGCATCCAGTCACTCAATCACCCAGTCACTCACCCATACACCCACTCATGCACCAAGTCACTCACCCATACAGCCACTCACACACTCAGGCACCCACCCATACAGACACTAATGCAGCCAGTCACTCATGCATACAGCCTCATCTACACCCAGTCACTCACCCACTCAGACACTCATGGAACCAGTCACTCAGCTATACAGCCACTCATGCACCCAGTCACTCACTCTTACAGCCACTCATGCACCTAGTCACTCACCTGTTCAAGCACTCATGCACCCATTCTCTCATGCATACGGCTATTTATGCACCCATTCACTCACTGATACAATCACTCATGCACACTATCACTCATGCATACAGCCAGTCATGCACACAGTCACTCACTCATACTGCCACTCTTGCACCCGATCACTCACCCATACAGCATCTCACACACCCCTTCACTCAACCACACAGCCACTCATGCACCCATTCACTCATTAATGCAGTCACCCATGCACCCATTCACTCACCCATACAGCCACTCACACACCCATTCACTTACCCATACAACCACTCGTGCACCCACTTACTCACCCATACAGCCACTCATGCACCCACTTAGTCACCCCTACAGCTATTGACACACCAGGTCACTCACCCATACAGCCACTCATGCACCCACTCAGTCACTAACTCAGCCTCTCACAGATCCAGTCAGTCTTTCATACAGCCACTCACAGACCTAGTTACTCGCCCATACAGTCACTCACACACCCAGTCACTCACCCATGCAGTCACTCATGCACCCAGTCACCCATCCATACATCCACTCATGCACCCTATTACCTACCCTTACAGCCACTCACACACACCCATTCACTCACCCATACAGGCACCTAGTCACCCACTCACTCACCCATACAGCTACTCATGCACCCACTCACTCACCCATACAGCTACTTACACACCCAGTCACTCACCCATACAGCCACTCATGCACCCCGTCATTCACCCATACAGTCACTCATGAACCCATTCACTCACCCGGTCATCCACTCAACCAACTTATAGCTCACTCATACAGCCACTCATGCACACTAGAACTCAACCATGCAGTCACTCAAGCACTCACCCATAGAACCACTGACACACTCAGTCACTGACCCACACAGCCATTCATGCGCCCAGTCACTCACATATACAGCCACTCATTCACCCAGTCACTCACCTATACAGCCACTCACATATGCAGTCACTCACCCATACAGCCACTCATGCACCTAGTCACTCACCCATACAGCCACTCATGCACCCAGTCACTCACCCACACAGCCACTCACACCCAGTCATTCACCAATAGAGTCTTTCATGTACCCACTCACTCACCCATACATCCACTCATATACCTTATAACTCACTCATATAGCCACTCATGAACCTTATAACTCACCCATACAGCCACTCATGCACCCAATCATTCACCTATACAGCCACTCATGCGCCCAGTCCCTCACCCATAGTCACACATGCACCCATTCATTCACTCAGACAGCCACCTAACAGCCTATAACTAACTCATACGGCCACTCATGCACCATACAATTCACCCATACAGCCACTCATCCACCCACTCACTCACCCATACAGCCACTGATACAACCAGTCACTCGCTCATACATCCACTCATGCACCCACTCAGTCACCTATACACACACACATGCACCCAGTCAATCACCTTCACATCCACTCACATACCCACTCACTCACCCATACAGCCACTCACACACCCAGTCACTCACACACCCAGTCACTCACGCATCCAGTCACTCAATCACCCAGTCACTCACCCATACACCCACTCATGCACCCAGTCACTCACCCATACATCCACTCATGGACCCACTCTCTCACCTATACACCCACTCATGCACTCAATCACTCACCTACACTGCAGCTCACATATCTAGTCACTCACCTATACAGCCACACACAACCAGGCACTCACCCACTCAGACACTCATGGGACCAGTCACTCAGCTATACAGCCACTCATGCACCCAGTCACTCACTCTTGCAGCCACTCATGCACCTAGTCACTCACCTGTACAAGCACTCATGCACCCATTCTCTCATGCATACAGCTATTTATGCACCCATCCACTCACTGATACAATCACTCATGCATACTATCACTCACGCATACAGCCAGTCATACACACAGCCACTCACCCATTCTGCCACTCTTGCGCCCGATCACTCACCCATACAGCCTCTCACACACCCATTCTCTCGCCCACACAGCTACTCATGCACCCAGTCACTCACCCATACAGCCACTCACACACTCAGGCACCCACCCATACAGACACACATGCACCCATTCATTCACCCATACAGCCACTTATGCACCCATTCACTCACCCATACATCCACTCATGCACCCTATTACCTACCCATACAGCCACTCACAAACCCATTCACTTACCCATACAACCACTCGTGCACCCCCTCACTCACCCATACAGCCACTCATGCACCTACTTAGTCACCCATACAGCTACTGACACACCCAGTCACTCACCCATACAGCCACTCATGCACCCACTCAGTCACTAACTCAGCCTCTCACAGATCCAGTCAGTCATTCATACAGCCACTCACACACCTAGTTACTCACCCATACAGTCACTCATTCACCTATTCATTCACCCATACAGCCACTTATGCACCCATTCAGCCTCCGATACAGTCACTCATGCACACTATCACTCACCCATACAGCCAGCCATGCACACAGTCACTCACCCACACTGCCACTCATGCACCTATTTACTCACACTTGCTGCCACTCATGCACACATTCACTCAAACATACAGCCAATCATGCACTGATAACTCACCCATACAGCCTCTCACGCACCCAGTCACTCACCCAAACAGCCACTCATGAACCCACTCTCTCACCTACACTGCCGCTCACATGTCTAGTCACTCACCTATACAGCCACACACACCCAGGCACTCACCCACTCAGACACTCATGGAACCAGTCACTCAGCTATACAGTCACTCATGCACCCAGTCACTCACTCTTACAGCCACTCATGCACCTAGTCACTCACCTGTACAAGCACTCATGCATCCATTCTCTCATGCATACGGCTATTTATGCACCCATTCACTCACTGATACAATCACTCATTCACACTATCACTCACGCATACAGCCAGTCATGCACACAGTCACTCACCCATACTGCCACTCTTGCACCCGATCACTCACCCATACAGCCTCTCACACACCCCTTCACTCGCACACACAGCTACTCATGCACCCATTCACTCATTAATACAGCCACCCATGCACCCATTCACTCACCCATACAGCCACTCACACACCCATTCACTTACCCATACAACAACTCGTGCACCCACTCACTCACCCATACAGCCACTCATGCACCCACTTAGTCACCCATACAGCTACTGACACACCAGGTCACTCACCCATACAGCCACTCATGCACCCACTCAGTCACTAACTCAGCCTCTAACAGATCCAGTCAGTCATTCATACAGCCACTCACACACCTAGTCACTCACCCATGCAGTCACTCATGCACCCAGTCACCCACCCATACATCCACTCATGCACCCTATTACCTACCCTTACAGCCACTCACACACACCCATTCACTCACCCATACAGGCACCTAGTCACCCACTCACTCAGCCATATAGCTACTCATGCACCCACTCACTCACCCATACAGCTACTTACACACCCAGTCACTCACCCATACAGCCACTCATGCACCCCGTCATTCACCCATACAGTCACTCATGAACCCATTCACTCACCCGGTCATCCACTCACACAACTTATAGCTCACTCATACAGCCACTCATACACACTAGAACGCAACCATGCAGTCACTCAAGCACTCACCCATACAGCCACTGACACACCCAGTCACTGACCCACACAGCCATTCACGTGCCCAGTCACTCACCTATACAGCCACTCATTCACCCAGTCACTCACCTATACAGCCACTCACATATGCAGTCACTCACCCATACAGCCACTCATGCACCTAGTCACTCACCCATACAGCCACTCATGCACCCAGTCACTCACCCACACAGCCACTCACACCCAGTCATTTACCAATAGAGTCTCTCATGTACCCACTCACTCACCCATACATCCACTCATATACCTTATAACTCACTCATATAGCCACTCATGAACCCTATAACTCACCCATACAGCCACTCATGCACCCAATCATTCACCTATACAGCCACTCATGCGCCCAGTCCCTCACCCATAGTCACACATGCACCCATTCACTCACCCATACAGCCACCTAACAGCCTATAACTAACTCATACGGCCACTCATGCACCATACAATTCACCCATACAGCCACTCATCCACCCACTCACTCACCCATACAGCCACTGATACAACCAGTCACTCACTCATACATCCACTCATGCACCCACTCAGTCACCTATACACACACACATGCACCCAGTCAATCACCTTCACATCCACTCACATACCCACTCACTCACCCATACAGCCACTCACACACCCAGTCACTCACACACCCAGTCACTCACGCATCCAGTCACTCAATCACCCAGTCACTCACCCATACACCCACTCATGCACCCAGTCACTCACCCATACATCCACTCATGGACCCACTCTCTCACCTATACACCCACTCATGCACTCAATCACTCACCTACACTGCAGCTCACATATCTAGTCACTCACCTATACAGCCACACACAACCAGGCACTCACCCACTCAGACACTCATGGGACCAGTCACTCAGCTATACAGCCACTCATGCACCCAGTCACTCACTCTTGCAGCCACTCATGCACCTAGTCACTCACCTGTACAAGCACTCATGCACCCATTCTCTCATGCATACAGCTATTTATGCACCCATCCACTCACTGATACAATCACTCATGCATACTATCACTCACGCATACAGCCAGTCATACACACAGCCACTCACCCATACTGCCACTCTTGCGCCCGATCACTCACCCATACAGCCTCTCACACACCCATTCTCTCGCCCACACAGCTACTCATGCACCCAGTCACTCACCCATACAGCCACTCACACACTCAGGCACCCACCCATACAGACACACATGCACCCATTCATTCACCCATACAGCCACTTATGCACCCATTCACTCACCCATACATCCACTCATGCACCCTATTACCTACCCATACAGCCACTCACAAACCCATTCACTTACCCATACAACCACTCGTGCACCCCCTCACTCACCCATACAGCCACTCATGCACCTACTTAGTCACCCATACAGCTACTGACACACCCAGTCACTCACCCATACAGCCACTCATGCACCCACTCAGTCACTAACTCAGCCTCTCACAGATCCAGTCAGTCATTCATACAGCCACTCACACACCTAGTTACTCACCCATACAGTCACTCATTCACCTATTCATTCACCCATACAGCCACTTATGCACCCATTCAGCCTCCGATACAGTCACTCATGCACACTATCACTCACCCATACAGCCAGCCATGCACACAGTCACTCACCCACACTGCCACTCATGCACCTATTTACTCACACTTGCTGCCACTCATGCACACATTCACTCAAACATACAGCCACTCATGCACTGATAACTCACCCATACAGCCTCTCACGCACCCAGTCACTCACCCAAACAGCCACTCATGAACCCACTCTCTCACCTACACTGCCGCTCACATGTCTAGTCACTCACCTATACAGCCACACACACCCAGGCACTCACCCACTCAGACACTCATGGAACCAGTCACTCAGCTATACAGTCACTCATGCACCCAGTCACTCACTCTTACAGCCACTCATGCACCTAGTCACTCACCTGTACAAGCACTCATGCATCCATTCTCTCATGCATACGGCTATTTATGCACCCATTCACTCACTGATACAATCACTCATTCACACTATCACTCACGCATACAGCCAGTCATGCACACAGTCACTCACCCATACTGCCACTCTTGCACCCGATCACTCACCCATACAGCCTCTCACACACCCCTTCACTCGCACACACAGCTACTCATGCACCCATTCACTCATTAATACAGCCACCCATGCACCCATTCACTCACCCATACAGCCACTCACACACCCATTCACTTACCCATACAACAACTCGTGCACCCACTCACTCACCCATACAGCCACTCATGCACCCACTTAGTCACCCCTACAGCTACTGACACACCAGGTCACTCACCCATACAGCCACTCATGCACCCACTCAGTCACTAACTCAGCCTCTAACAGATCCAGTCAGTCATTCATACAGCCACTCACACACCTAGTCACTCACCCATGCAGTCACTCATGCACCCAGTCACCCACCCATACATCCACTCATGCACCCTATTACCTACCCTTACAGCCACTCACACACACCCATTCACTCACCCATACAGGCACCTAGTCACCCACTCACTCAGCCATATAGCTACTCATGCACCCACTCACTCACCCATACAGCTACTTACACACCCAGTCACTCACCCATACAGCCACTCATGCACCCCGTCATTCACCCATACAGTCACTCATGAACCCATTCACTCACCCGGTCATCCACTCACACAACTTATAGCTCACTCATACAGCCACTCATACACACTAGAACGCAACCATGCAGTCACTCAAGCACTCACCCATACAGCCACTGACACACCCAGTCACTGACCCACACAGCCATTCACGTGCCCAGTCACTCACCTATACAGCCACTCATTCACCCAGTCACTCACCTATACAGCCACTCACATATGCAGTCACTCACCCATACAGCCACTCAGCACCTAGTCACTCACCCATACAGCCACTCATGCACCCAGTCACTCACCCACACAGCCACTCACACCCAGTCATTTACCAATAGAGTCTCTCATGTACCCACTCACTCACCCATACATCCACTCATATACCTTATAACTCACTCATATAGCCACTCATGAACCCTATAACTCACCCATACAGCCACTCATGCACCCAATCATTCACCTATACAGCCACTCATGCGCCCAGTCCCTCACCCATAGTCACACATGCACCCATTCACTCACCCATACAGCCACCTAACAGCCTATAACTAACTCATACGGCCACTCATGCACCATACAATTCACCCATACAGCCACTCATCCACCCACTCACTCACCCATACAGCCACTGATACAACCAGTCACTCACTCATACAACCACTCATGCACCCCCTCAGTCACCTATACACACACACATGCACCCAGTCAATCACCTTCACATCCACTCACATACCCACTCACTCACCCATACAGCCACTCACACACCCAGTCACTCACGCATCCAGTCACTCAATCACCCAGTCACTAACCCATACACCCACTCATGCACCCAGTCACTCACCCATACATCCACTCATAGACCCACTCTCTCACCTATACACCCACTCATGCACTCAATCACTCACCTACACTGCCACTCACATATCTAGTCACTCACCTATACAGCCACACACACCCAGGCACTCACCCACTCAGACACTCATGGGACCAGTCACTCAGCTATACAGCCATTCATGCACCTAGCCACTCACTCTTTCAGCCACTCATGCACCTAATCACCTCACCTGTACAAGCACTCATGCACCCATTCTCTCATGCATACGGCTATTTATGCACCCATTCACTCACTGATACAATCACTCATGCATACTTTCACTCATGCATACAGCCAGTCATACACACAGTCACTCCCCATACTGCCACTCTTGCATCCGATGACTCACCCATACAGCCTCTCACACACCCATTCTCTCACCCACACAGCTACTCATGCACCCAGTTACTCAGCCATACAGCCACTCACACACTCAGGCACCCACCCATACAGACACACATGCACCCATTCATTCACCCATACAGCCACTTATGCACCCATTCACTCACCCATACATCCACTCATGCACCCTATTACCTACCCATACAGCCACTCACACCCATTCACTTACCCATACAACCACTCGTGCACCCACTCACTCACCCATACAGCCACTCATGCACCCACTTAGTCACCCATACAGCTACTGACACACCCAGTCACTCACCCATACAGCCACTCATGCACCCACTAAGTCATTAACTCAGCCTCTCACAGATCCAGTCAGTCATGCATACTGCCACTCACACACCTAGTTACTCACCCATACAGTCACTCACACACTCAGTCATTCACCCAGGCGGTCACTCATGCACCCAGTCACCCACCCATACATCCATTCCTTCACCCTATTACCTACCCATACAGCCACTCACACACCCATTCACTCACCCATACAGCCACTTGTGCACCCATTCACTCACCCATACAGCCACTAATGCAGCCAGTCACTCATGCACACAGTCACTCACCCATACACCCACTCATGTACCCAGTCACTCACCCATACAGCCACTCACACACTCAGGCACCCACCAATACAGACACTAATGCAGCCAGTCACTCATGCATACAGCCTCTTATACACCCAGTCACTCACCCATTCAGTCACTCATACACCCATTCACTTATTCATACAGACACATATACACCTTATAACTCACTCATACAGCCACTCATGCACCCTATAACTCACCAATTCAGAAAGTATGCACCTGTATAAGCACTCATGCACCCATTCCTTCATGCATACGGCTACTTATGCACCCATTCACTCACTGATACAATCACTCATGCACACTATCACTCACGCATACAGGCAGTCATGCACACAGTCACTCACCATACTGCCACTCATGCACCCGATCACTCACCCATACAGATTCTCACACACCCATTCACTTGCCCATATAGCTACTCATGCACCCATTCACTCATTAATACAGCCACTCACACACCCATTCACTCACCCATACAGCCACTCGTGCACCAACTCACTCACCCATACAGCCACTCATGCACCCACTCACTCACCCATACACCTACTGACACACCCAGTCACTCACCCATACAGCCACTCATGCACCCACTCAGTCACTTACACAGCCTCTCACATATCCAGTCAGTCATTCATACAGCCACTCATACATCTAGTCATTCACCCATACAGCCACTCACACACCCAGTCACTCACCCATGCAGTCACTCATGCATCCAGTCACTAACCCATACAGCCACTCATGCACCCAAACAGTCACTTACACAGCCTCTCACATATCCAGTCAGACATTCATACAGCCACTCGCACTCCTACTTACTCACCCATACGGTCACTCACACACCCAGTCACTCACCCATACAGTCACTCATGCACCTAGTCACTCACCCATACAGTCACTCATGAACCCATTCACCCACCCATTCATCCACTCATACACCTTATAATTCACTCGTACAGCCACTCATGCACACTAGAACTCAACCACACAGTCACTCAAGCACTCACCCATATAGCCACTGACACACCCAGTCACTGACCCACACAGCCATTCATGCACCTAGTCACTCACCTATACAGCCACTCATTCACCCTGTCACTCACCTATACAGCCACTCACATATGCAGTCACTCACCCATACAGCCATTCATGCACCTAGTCACTCACCCATACAGCCACTCACACCCAGTCATTCACCAATAGAGTCTCTCATGCACCCACTCACTCACCCACACATCCACTCATATACCTTATAACTCACTCATATAGCCACTCATGAACCCTATAACTCACCCATACAGCCACTCATGCACCCAATCATTCACCTATACAGCCACTCATGCACCTAGACACTCACCCATAGTCACACATGCACCCATTCACTCACCCATACAGCCACCTAACAGCCTATAACTAACTCATACGGCCACTCATGCACCATACAATTCACACACACAGCCACTCATCCACCCACTCACTCACCCATACAGCCACTGATACAACCAGTCACTCACTCATACAACCACTCACGCACCCCCTCAGTCACCTATACACACACATGCATCCAGTCACTCACCTTCACATCCACTCGCATGCCCACTCACTCACCCATACCACTACTCACACACCCGGTCACTCACTCATACATCCACTCATGCACCCTATTACCTACCCATACAGCCAATCACACACCCATTCACTCACCCGTACAGCCACTTGTGCACCCACTCACTCACCCATACAGCCACTCATGCACCCACTCACTCACCCATGCAGCTACTGACACACTCAGTCACTCACCCATAAAGCCACTCATGCACCCACTCAGTCACTTACACAGCCTCTCACATATCCAGTCAGTCATTCACACAGCCACTCACACACCTAGTTACTCACCCATACAGCCACTCACACACCCAGTCACTAACCCATACAGCAACTCATGCACCCTATTACCTACCCATACAGCCACTCACACACCCATTCACTCACCCATACAGCCACTCGTGCACCCACTCACTCACCCATAGCGCAACTCGTGCACCCACACAGTCACTTACACAGCCTCTCACATATCCAGTCAGTCATTCATACAGCCACTCACACACCTAGTTACTCACCCATACAGTCACTCACACACCCAGTCACTCACCCATGCATTCACTCATGCACCCAGTCACTAACCTATACATCCACTCATGCACCCTATTACCTACTCATACAGCCACACACACACCCATTCACTCACCCATACAGCCACTTGTGCACCCATTCACTCACCCATACAGCCACTCATGCACCATGTCAGTCACCCATACAGCTACTGACACACCAAGTCACTCACCGATACAGCCACTCATGCACCCACTCAGTCACTTACACAGCCTCTCACATATCCAGTCAGTCATTCATTCAGTCACTCACACACCCAGTCACTCACCCATGCAGTCACTCATGCACCCAGTCACTAATCCATACAGCATCTCATGCACCCATGCATTCACCCATACAAACACTCATGCAGCCACTCACTCACTTGTACAAGCACTCATGCACCAATTAATTTATGCATACTGCCACTAATCCACCCATTCGCTCACCCATACAGCCACTCACGCACCTAGTCACCCACCCATATAGCCACTCACCACCAAGCCACTCACAAATACAGCCACTCATGCACCTTATCACTCACCTATCCAGTCACTCATGAACCAATTCACTCACCCATTCATACACTCATACACCCTATAGTTCACTCATACAGCCACTCATGCACACTAGAACTCAACCATACAGTCGTTCATGCACCCACTCACTCACAAACACCGCCACAGACATACCCAGTCACTCACCCATACAGCCACTCACGCACTGTCACTTACCTATACACCTATTTATGGACCCAGTCACTCACCTACTCAGCCACTCACAGACCCAGTCACTCACCCATACAGCCATTCACACACCCAGACACTCACACATCCAGTCACTCATGCACCCAGTCACTCACCCATACAGCCACTCACACACTCAGGCACCCACCCATACAGACACTCATTCAGCCAGTCACTCATGGATACAGCCACTTATACACCCAGTCACTCACCCATTCAGTCACTCATGTGCCCATTCACTTACTCATACAGACACTTATACACCTTATAACTCACTCATACAGTCACTCATGCACCCTATAACTCACCCTTTCAGCCACGTATGCACCCATTCACTCACCCATACAGCCACTCACACACCCTGTCACTCATTCACCCAGTCACTCACCCATACACCCACTCAGGTACCCAGTCACTCACCCATACTGCCACTCAAACACTCAGGCACCCACCCATACAGACACTAATGCAGCCAGTCACTCATGCATACAGCCTCTCATACACCCAGTCACTCACCCATTCAGTCACTCATACACCCATAAACTTACTCATACACACACATATACACCTTATAACTCACTCATACAGCCACTCATGCACCCTATAACTCACCCATTCAGAAATTATGCACTCATTCAATCACCCATACAGTCAATCACACACCCAGTCACTCTCGCATCCAGTCACTCAATCACCTAGTCACTCACTCTCACAGCCACTCATGCACCTAGTCACTCACCTGTATAAGCACTCATGCACCCATTCCTTTATGCATACGGCTACTTATGCACCCATTCACTCACTGATACAATCACTCATGCACACAGTCACTCACCATACTGCCACTCATGCACCTGATCACTCACCCATACAGCCTCTCACACACCCATTCACTCGCCCACACAGCTACTCATGCACCCCTTCACTCATTAATACAGCCACCCATGCACCATTCATTCACCCATACAGTCGCTCATGCACCCATTCATTTACCCATACAGCCACTTATGCACCCATTCACTCACCCGTAGATACACTCATGCACCCTATTACCTACCCATACAGCCACTCACACACCCATTCACTCACCCATACAGCCACTCATGCACCCACTCACTCACCCATACAGCTACTGACACACCCAGTCACTCACCCATACAGCCACTCATGCACCCACTCAGTCACTTACACAGCCTCTTACATATCCAGTCAGTCATTCAAAGAGCCACTCATACACCTAGTCACTCACCCATAGAGCCACTCACACACCCAGTCACTCACCCATGCAGTCAGTCATGCATCCAGTCACTAACCCATACACCAACTTGTGCACCCTATTACCAACCCATACAGCCACCCACAAACACATTCACTCACCCATACAGCCACTCGTGCACCCACTCACTCACCCATACAGCCACTCATGCACCAACTCAGTCACTTACACAGCCTATCACATATCCAATCAGACATTCATACAGCCACTCGCACTCCTAGTTACTCACCCATACAGTCACTCACACAACCAGTCACTCACCCATACAGTCACTCATGCACCTAGTCACTCACCCATACAGTCACTTATGAACCCATTCACTCACCCATTCATCCACTCATACACCTTATAACTCACTCATACAGCCACACATGCACACTAGAACTCAACCATACAGTCGCTCATGCACCCACTCACTCACAAACACCGCCATTGACACACCCAGTCACTCACCCATACAGCCACTCACGCACTGTCACTTACCTATACACCTATTTATGGACCCCGTCACTCACCTGCACAGCCACTCAAAGACCCAGTCACTCACCCCTACAGCCACTCACACACCCAGTCACTCACACATCAGGTCAGTCAATAACCCAGTCAATCACCCATACACCCACTCATGCACCCAGTCACTCACCCATACAGCCACTCACACACTCAGGCACCCACCAATACAGACACTCATGCAGCCAATCTCTCATGCATACAGCCACTTATACACCCAGTCAGTCACTCATGCACCCATTCACTTCCTCATACAGACACTTATACACCTTATAACTCACTCATACAGCCACTCGGCACCCTATAACTCACCCATTCAGCCACATATGCACCCATTCACTCACTCATACACCCACTCACACACCCAGTCACTCAAGCATCCAGTCACTCAATCACCCAGTCACTCACCCATACACCCACTCATGCACCCAGTCACTCACCCATGCAGCCACTCACACACTCAGGCACCCACCCATACAGACACTAATGCAGCCAGTCACTCATGCATACAGCCTCTCATACACTCAGTCACTCACCCATTCAGTCACTCATGCACCCAGTCGCTCACCTGTACAAGCATTCATGCACCAATTAATTTATGCATACCGCCACTAATTCACCCATTCGCTCACCCATACAGCAACTCACGCACCTAGTCTCCCACCCATATAGACACTCACCACCAAGTCACTCACCCACACAGCCACTCATGCACCCACTCACTCACACATACAGTCACTCATCAACCCATTCACTCACCCATTCATCCACTCATACACCTTATAACTCACTCATACAGCCACTCATGCACACTAGAACTCAACCATACAGCCACTTATGGACCCATTCACTCACCCATACAGCCACTTACACACCCAGTCACTCAAGCATCCAGTCACTCAATCACCCAGTCACTCACCCATACACCTACTCATGCATCCAGTCACTCACCCATACAGCTACTCACACACTCAGGCACCCACCCATACAGACACTAATGCAGCCAGTCACTCATGCATACAGCCTCTCCTACACCCAGTCACTCATTCACCCATTTACTTACTCATACAGACACATATACACCTTATAACTCACTCATACCACCACGCAGGCACCCTATAACTCACCCATTCAGTCACTCATGAACCCATTCACTCACCCATTCATCCACTCATACACCTTATAACTGACTCATACAGCCACTCATGCACACAAGAACTCAACCATACAGGCACTTATGCACCCATTCACTCTCCCATACAGCCACTTATACACCCAGTCACTCATGTATCCAGTCACTCAATCACCCAGTCACTCACCCATACACCCACTCATGCACCCAGTCACTCACCCATACAGCCACTCACACACTCAGGCACTCACCCATACACCCACTCACACACCCAGTAACTCACGCATCCAGTCACTCAATCACCCAGTCACTCACCCATACACCCACTCATACACCCAGTCACTCACCCATACAGCCACTCATGGACCCACTCTCTCACCTATACATCCACTCATGCTCCCAATCACTCACCTACACTGCCGCTCACATATCTAGTCACTCACCTATACAGCCACACACACCCAGGCACTCACCCACTCAGACACTCATGGAACCAGTCACTCATCTATACAGCCACTCATGCACCCAGTCACTAACTCTTACAGCCACTCATGCACCTAGTCACTCACCTGTACAAGCATTCATGCACCCATTCTCTCATGCATACGGCTATTTACGCACCCATTCACTCACTGATACAATCACTCATGCACTCTATCACTCACGCATACAGCCAGTCATGCACTCAGTCACTCACCCATACTGCCACTCTTGCACCCGATTACTCACCCATACAGCCTCTCACACACCCATTCACTAGCCCATAAAGATACTCATGCACCCATTCACTCATTAATACAGCCACCCATGCACCCATTCACTCACCCATACAGTCACTCATGCATCCATTCATTCACCCATACAGCCACTTATGCACCCATTCACACACCCATACATCCACTCATGCACCCTATTACCTACTCATACAGCCACTCACACACCCATTCACTTACCCATACAACCACTCGTGCACCCACTCACTCACCCATACAGTCACTCATGCACCCACTCAGTCACCCATACAGCTACTGACACACCCAGTCACTCTCCCATACAGCCACTCATACACCCACTCAGTCACTTACACCGCCTCTCGCAGATCTAGTCAGCCATTCATACAGACACTCACACACCTAGTTACTCACCCATACAGTCAATCACACACCCAGTCACTCACCCATGCAGTCACTCATGCACCCAGTCACCCACCCATACATCCACTCATGCACCCTATTACCTACCCATACAGCCACTCACACACCCATTCACTCACCCATACAGGCACCTAGTCACCCACTCAATCACCCCTACAGCCACTCATGCACCCACCCACTCACTAACCCATACAGCTACTTACACACCCAGTCACTCACCCATACAGCCACTCATGCACCCAGTCACTCACCCACACAGTCATTCATGAACCCATTCACTCACCCATTCATCAACTCATACAACTTATAACTCACTCATACAGCCACTCATGCACACTAGAACTCAACCATACAGTCAGTCAAGCACTCACCCATACAGCCACTGACACACCCAGTCACTGACCCATACAGCCATTCATGCACCCAGTCACTCACCTATACAGTCACTCATGCACCCAGTCACTCACCTATACAGCCACTCACATATGCACTCACTCACCCATACAGCCACTCATGCACCTAGTCAATCACCCATACAGCCACTCGTGCACCCAGTCACTCACCCATACAGCCACTCACACCCAGTCATTCACCAATAGAGTATCTCATGCACCCGCTCACTCACCCATACATCCACTCATATACCTTATAACTCACTCATATAGCCACTCATGAACCCTATAACTCACCCATACAGCCACTCATGCACCCAATAATTCACCTATGCAGCCTCTCATGCACCCAGTCACTCACCCATAGTCACACATGCACCCATTCACTCACCCATACAGCCACCTAACAGCCTATAACTAACTCATACGGCCACTCATGCACCATACAACTCACCCATGCAGCCACTCATACACTCACTCACTCACTCACCCATACATCCACTCATACACCTTATAACTCACTCATACAGCAACTCATGCACAATAGAACGCAACCATACAGTTGCTCATGCACCCACTCACTCACAAACACCGCCACTGACACACCCAGTCACTCATCCATACAGCCACTCACGCACTGTCACTTACCTATAAACCTATTTCTGGACCCAGTCACTCACCTACACAGCCACTCACTCACCCAGTAACTCACGCATCCAGTCACTCAATCACCCAGTCACTCACCCATACACCCACTCATACACCCAGTCACTCACCCATACAGCCACTCATGGACCCACTCTCTCACCTATACATCCACTCATGCTCCCAATCACTCACCTACACTGCCGCTCACATATCTAGTCACTCACCTATACAGCCACACACACCCAGGCACTCACCCACTCAGACACTCATGGAACCAGTCACTCATCTATACAGCCACTCATGCACCCAGTCACTAACTCTTACAGCCACTCATGCACCTAGTCACTCACCTGTACAAGCATTCATGCACCCATTCTCTCATGCATACGGCTATTTACGCACCCATTCACTCACTGATACAATCACTCATGCACTCTATCACTCACGCATACAGCCAGTCATGCACTCAGTCACTCACCCATACTGCCACTCTTGCACCCGATTACTCACCCATACAGCCTCTCACACACCCATTCACTAGCCCATAAAGATACTCATGCACCCATTCACTCATTAATACAGCCACCCATGCACCCATTCACTCACCCATACAGTCACTCATGCATCCATTCATTCACCCATACAGCCACTTATGCACCCATTCACACACCCATACATCCACTCATGCACCCTATTACCTACTCATACAGCCACTCACACACCCATTCACTTACCCATACAACCACTCGTGCACCCACTCACTCACCCATACAGTCACTCATGCACCCACTCAGTCACCCATACAGCTACTGACACACCCAGTCACTCTCCCATACAGCCACTCATACACCCACTCAGTCACTTACACCGCCTCTCACAGATCTAGTCAGCCATTCATACAGACACTCACACACCTAGTTACTCACCCATACAGTCAATCACACACCCAGTCACTCACCCATGCAGTCACTCATGCACCCAGTCACCCACCCATACATCCACTCATGCACCCTATTACCTACCCATACAGCCACTCACACACCCATTCACTCACCCATACAGGCACCTAGTCACCCACTCAATCACCCCTACAGCCACTCATGCACCCACCCACTCACTAACCCATACAGCTACTTACACACCCAGTCACTCACCCATACAGCCACTCATGCACCCAGTCACTCACCCACACAGTCATTCATGAACCGATTCACTCACCCATTCATCAACTCATACAACTTATAACTCACTCATACAGCCACTCATGCACACTAGAACTCAACCATACAGTCAGTCAAGCACTCACCCATACAGCCACTGACACACCCAGTCACTGACCCATACAGCCATTCATGCACCCAGTCACTCACCTATACAGTCACTCATGCACCCAGTCACTCACCTATACAGCCACTCACATATGCACTCACTCACCCATACAGCCACTCATGCACCTAGTCAATCACCCATACAGCCACTCGTGCACCCAGTCACTCACCCATACAGCCACTCACACCCAGTCATTCACCAATAGAGTATCTCATGCACCCGCTCACTCACCCATACATCCACTCATATACCTTATAACTCACTCATATAGCCACTCATGAACCCTATAACTCACCCATACAGCCACTCATGCACCCAATAATTCACCTATGCAGCCTCTCATGCACCCAGTCACTCACCCATAGTCACACATGCACCCATTCACTCACCCATACAGCCACCTAACAGCCTATAACTAACTCATACGGCCACTCATGCACCATACAACTCACCCATGCAGCCACTCATACACTCACTCACTCACCCATACATCCACTCATACACCTTATAACTCACTCATACAGCAACTCATGCACAATAGAACGCAACCATACAGTTGCTCATGCACCCACTCACTCACAAACACCGCCACTGACACACCCAGTCACTCATCCATACAGCCACTCACGCACTGTCACTTACCTATAAACCTATTTCTGGACCCAGTCACTCACCTACACAGCCACTCAAAGACCCAGTCACTCACCCATACAGCCACTCTTACACCCAGTCATTCACACATCCAGTCACTCAGTCACCCAGTCACTCACCCATACACCAACTCATGCACCCAGTCACTCACCCATGCAGCCACTCACACAATCAGGCACCCACCCATACAGACACTCATGTAGCCAGTCACTCATGCATACAGCCTCTCATACATCCAGTCACTCACCCATTCAGTCACTCATGCACCCATTCACTTACTCATACAGACAAATATACACCTTATAACTCACTCATACAGCCACTCATGCACCCTATAACTCACCCATTCAGCCACTTTTGCACCCACTCACTCACCTATACACCCACTCACTCACCCAGTCACTCACGCATCCAATCACTCAATCACCCAGTCACTCACCCATACATCCACTCATACACCCAGTCACTCACCCATACAGCCACTCATGGACCAACTCACTCACCTATACACCCACTCATGCACCCAATCACTCACCTACACTGCCGCTCACATATTCAGTCACTCACCCATACAGCCACACACACCCATGGCACTCACCCACTCAGACACTCATGGAACCAGTCACTCAGATATACAGCCACTCATGCACCCAGTCACTCACTCTTACAGCCACTCATGCACCTAGTCACTCACCTGTACAAGTACTCATGCACCCATTCCTTCATGCATACAGCTACTTATGCACCCATTCACTCACAGATACAATCACTCATGCACACTATCACTCATGCATACAGCCAGTCATGCACGCAGTCACTCATCCATACTGCCACTCATGCACGCTCACTCACCCATACAGCCTCTCACACACCCATTCACTCGCACACACAGCTACTCATGCACCCATTCAATCATTAATACAGCCACCCATGCACCCATTCACTCACCCATACATTCATTCATGCACCCATTCATTCACCCATACAGCCACTTATGCACCCATTCACTCACCCATACATCCACTCATGCACCCACTCACTCACCTATACAGCTACGGACACACCCAGTCACTCACCCATACATCCACTCATGCACCCTATTACCTACCCATACAGCCACTCACACACCCATACAGCCACTCGTGCACCCAGTCACTCATCCACCCACTCACTCACCCATACATGTACTGACACACCCAGTCACTCACCCATACAGCCACTCATGCACGCACTCAGTCACTTACACAGCCTCTCACATATCCAGTCAGTCATTCATACGGCCAATCACACACCTAGTTACTCACCCATACAGTTCACTCACACACCCAGCCACTCACCCATGGAGTCACTCATGCACCCAGTCACTAACCCATACATCCATTCATGCACCCTATTACCAACCCATTCAGCCACTCACACACCCATTCACTCACCCACAGCCAATTGTGCACCCACTCACTCACCCATGCAGCTACTGACACACCCAGTCACTCACCCATACAGCCACTTATGCACCCACTCAGTCACTTACACAGCCTCTCACATATCCAATCAGTCATTCATACAGCCACTCCCACACCTAGTTACTCACCCATACAGTCACTCACACACCCAGTCACTCACCCATGCAGTCACTCATGCACCCAGTCACTACCTTATACATTCACTCATGCACCCTATTACCTACCCATACAGCCACTCACACACCGATTCACTCACCCATGCAGACACTTGTGCACCCACTCACTCACCCATACAGCCACTCATGCACCCACTCAGTCAATTACACAGCCTCTCATATATCCAGTCAGTCATTCATACAGCCACACACACCTAGTTACTCACCCATACAGTCACTCACACACACCCAGTCACTCACCCATGCAGTCACTCATGCACCCAGTCACTAACCCATACAGCAACTCATGCACCCATGCACTCACCCATACAGGCACTCATGCACCCATGCACTCACCCATACAGGCACTCATGCAGCCAGTCACTCACCTATAGAGCCACTCATGCACCCAGTCGCTCACCTGTACAAGCACTCATGCACCAATTAATTTTTGCATACTGCCACTAATCCACCCATTCGGTCACCCACACAGCCACTCATGCACCTAGTCACTCACCCATACAGTCACTCATGAACCCATTCACTCACCCATTTATCTACTCATACACCTTATAACTCACTCATACAGCCACTCATGCACACTAGAACTCAACCATACAGTCGCTCGTGCACCCACTCACTCACAAACACCGCCACTGACACACCCAGTCACTCACCCATACAGCCACTCTTGCACTGTTACTTACCTATACACCTATTTATGGACCCAGTCACTCACCTACACAGCCACTCACAGACTCAGTCACTCACCCACACAGCCACTCACACACCCAGTTACTCACACAACAAGTCACTCAATCACCCAGTCACTCACCCATACACCCACTAATGCACCCAGTCACTCACCCATACAGCCATTCACACACTCAGGCACCCACCCATACAGACACTCATGCAGCCAATCACTCATGCATACAGCCACTTATACACCCAGCTACTCACCCATTCAGTCACTCATGCACCCATTCACTTACTCATACAGACACTTATACACCTTATAACTCACTCATACAGCCACTCATGCACCCTATAACTCACCCATTCAGCCACTTATGCGCCCATTCACTCACCCATGCAGCCATGCACACACCCAGTCACTCACGCATCCAGTCGCTCAATCACCCAGTCACTCACCCATACACCCACTCATGCACCCAGTCACTCACCTATAAAGCCACTCACACACTCAGGCAACCACCCATACAGACCCTTATGCAGCCAGTCACTCACGCATACAGCCTCTCATACAACTAGTCACTCACCCATTGACCCAGTCATACACACATTCACTTACTCATAAAGACACATACCCACCTTATAACTAACTCATACAGCCACTCATGCACCCTATCTCTCACCCATTCAGCCACTTATGCACCAATTCACTCACCCATACAGCCACTCACACACCCAGTCACTCACGCATCCAGTCACTCAATCACCCAGTCACTCACCCATACACCCACTCATGCAACCAGTCACTCACCTATACAGCCACTCATGGACCCACTCACTCACCTATACACCCTCTCATGCACCCACTCACTCATCTATACAGCCACTCACATATGCAGTCACTCACCCATACAGCCACTCATGCACCTAGTCACTCACCCATACAGCCACTCATGCACCCAGGCACTCACCTACACAGTCACTCACATACCCAGCTACATACCCATACAGTACTCACAGACCCAGTCACTCACCCTTACAGCCACTCACGCTTCCAATCACTTACCCATACAGCCACTCATGCACCCACTCACTCACCCATACAGCCTGTCACTCACCCATACAGCCACTCATGCACCTACTCACTCACCTATACACCCACTCAAGCACCCAATCACTCACCTACACTGCCACTCACATATCCAGTCACTCACCCATGCAGCCACTCAGGCACCTAGTCAGTCACCCATACAGCCACTCAGACTCCCAGTCACTCATCCATACAGCCACTCATGCACCGAATCACTCACCCATACAGCCACTCACACACTCAATCACTCACCACCACAGCCACTGATGCACCTAGTCACTCACCTACACAGCCACTCACACACACGGTTACTCTCTCATACCACCACTTATGCACTCTATCCCTCACCCATACAGCTATCATGCACACACTCACTCACCCATACACCAAATTACCAACCCAGTGAGTCACCCATTATCCACTCATGCAGCAATTCACTTAATCATACAGCCACTCATCTAACCTAACACCCACTGATACAGGCACTCACACACCCAGTCACTCAGCTATACACCCACTCATGTACTCAGTCACTCACACAAACAAGCACTCATACACCCATTCACTCATGCATACAGCCACATATGTACCCAGTCACTCACCCATAAAGCCACTCATGCTCCCAGTCACCCACCCATACATCGACTCATGCACCCTATTACCTACCCATACAGCCACTCACACACCCATTCACTCACCCATACAGCCACTTGTGCACCCACTCACTCACCCATACAGCCACTCATGCACCCACTCACTCACCCATAAAGCTAAGGACACACCCAGTCACTCACCCATACAGCCACTCATGCACCCAGTCACTCACCCATACAGTCACTCATGAACCCATTCACTCACCCATTCATCCACTCATACAACTTATAACTCACTCATACAGCCACTCATGCACACTAGAACTCAACCATACAGTCACTCAAGCACTCACCCATACAGCCACTGACACACCCAGTCACTGACCCATACATCCATTCCTGCACCCAGTCACTCACCTATACAGCCACTCATGCACCCAGTCACTCACCTATACAGGCACTCAAATATGCAGTTACTCACCCATACAGCCACTCATGCACCTAGTCACTCACCCACACAGCCACTCGTGCACCCAGTCACTCACCCATACAGCCACTCACACCCAGTCATTCACCAATAGAGTCTCTCATGCACCCACTCACTCACCCATACATCCACTCATATACCTTATAACTCACTCATAAAGCCACTCATGAACCCTATAACTCACCCATACAGCCACCCATGCACCCAATCATTCACCTATACAGCCACTCATGCACCCAGTCACTCACCCATAGTCACACATGCACCCATTCTCTCACCCATACAGCCACCTAACAGCCTATAACTAACCCATACGGCCACTCATGCACCATACAATTCACCCATACAGCCACTCATACACTCACTCACTCACCCATACATCCATTCATCCACCCACTCTCTCACCCATACAGCCACTGATACAACCAGTCACTCACTCATACAACCACTCATGCACCCCCTCAGTCACCTATACACACACACATGCACCCAGTCACTCACCTTCACATCCACTCACATACCCACTCACTCACCCATACCACTACTCACACACCCAGTCAATCACTCATACAGCCACTCATACACCTAGGCACTCACCCACAGAGACACTCATGCAGCAAGTCACTCCCCTATACAGCCACTCACATATGCAGTCACTCACCCATACAGCCACTCATGCACCCAGGCACTCATCTACACAGTCACTCACATACCCAGTTACGTACCCATACAGTACTCACAGACCCAGGCACTCACCCTTACAGCCACTCACGCTTCCAATCACTCACCCCTACAGCCACTCATGCACCTACTCACTCACCTATACACCCACTCAAGCGCCCAATCACTGACCTACACTGCCACTCACATATCCAGTCACTCACCCATGCAGCCACTCAGGCACCTAGTCGGTCACACATACAGTCACTCAGACTCCCAGTCACTCATCCATACAGCCACTCATGCTCCGAATCACTCACCACCACAGCCACTGATGCACCCATTCACTCACCTACACAGCCCCTCACATACCCAGTTATTTACCCATACAGGCAGTCACACACCCATTCACTCACCTATACAGCCACTCACACACCCGGTTACTCTCTCATACCACCACTTATGCACTCTATCCCTCACCCACACAGCTATCATGCACACACTCACTCACCCATGCACCAAATTACTAACCCAGTGACTCACCCATTATCCACTCATGTAGCAATTCACTTAAGCATACAGCCACTCATCTAACCTAACACCCACCGATACAGGCACTCACACACCCAGTCATTCACCTATACACCCACTCATGTACTCAGTCACTCACCCAAACAAGCACTCATACATCCATTCACTCATGCATACAGCCACATATGTACCCAGTCACTCACCCATAAAGCCACTCATGCACCCATTCACTTGAGCAGACAGTCACTCATGCACACAGCCACTCACCTATACAAGCATTCATTCACCCATTCACTCATGCATACAGCCACTTATGCACCCATTCAATGACCCATACAGGCACTCACACCCCAAATCTCTCACCCTTACGGCCACTGATGCACCAAGTCGCTCACATACACAGCCACACACATACCCAGTCACTCACCAATACAGGCAGTCACACACCTATACAGCCACTCACACACCCAGTTACTCTCTCATACCACCACTTATGCACCCTATCTCTCACCCATACAGCCACTCATGGACCCACTCACTCATCTATACACCCACTCATGCACCCAATCACTCACCTACACTGCCTCTCACATATCCAGTCACTCACTCATACAGCCACACACACCCAGGCACTCACCCACTCATGGAACTAGTCACTCAGCTATACAGCCACTCATGCACCCAGTCACTCACTCTTACAGCCACTCATGCACCTAGTCACTCACCTGTACAAGCACTCATGCACTCATTCTTTCATGCATACGGCTACTTATGCACCCATTCCCTCACGGATACAATCACTCATGCACACTATCACTCACGCATACAGCCAGTCATGCTCACAGTCACTCACCCATACTGCAACTCATGCACCCAATCACTCACCCATACAGCCTCTCACACACCCATTCACTCGCCTTCACAGCTACTCATGCACCCATTCACTTATTAATACAGCCACCCATGCACCCATCCACTCACCCATACAGACACTCATGCACCCACTCGTTCACCCATACAGCCACTTATACACCCATTCACTCACCCATACATCCACTCATTCACCCTATTACATACACATACACCTACTCACACACCCATTCACTCACCCATACAGCCACTTGTGCACCCACTCACTCACCCATACAGCAACTCATGCACCCACTCAGTCACTTACAAAGACTCTCACATATCCAGTCAGGCATTCATACAGCCACTCACACACCTAGTTACTCACCCATACAGCCACTGACACAGCCAGTCACTCACCCATACAGCAACTCATGCACCCTATTACCTACCCATATAGCCACTCACACACCCATTCAATCACCCATACAGCCACTCGTACACCCACTCACTCACCCATACAGCCACTCATGCACCCACTCACTCACCTATACAGCTACTGACACACCCAGTCACTCACCCAGACACTCATGCACCCACTCAGTCACTTACACAGCCTCTCACATATCCAGTCAGTCATTCATATAGCCACTCACACACCTAGTTACTCACCCATACAGTCACTCACACACCCAGTCACTCACCCATGCAGTCACTCATGCACCCAGTCACTAACCCATACATCCACTCATGCACCCTATTACCTACCCATACAGCCACTCACACCCATTCACTCACCTATACAGCCACTTGGGCACCCACTCACTCACCCATACAGCCAATCATGCACCCACTCACTCACCCATACAGCTACTGACACACCCACTCACTCACCTACACATCCACTCATGCACCCACTCAGTCACTTACACAGCCTCTCACATATCCAGTCAGTCATTCATACAGCCACACACACACCTAGTTACTCACCCATACAGTCACTCACACACCCAGTCACTCACACATGCAGTCACTCATGTGCCCAGTCACTAACCCATACAGCAACTCATGCACCCATGCATTCACCCATACAGACACTCATGCAGCCAGTCACTCACCTATACAGCCACTTGTACTAGCATTCATGCACAAATTAATTTATGCATAACTCCACCAATCCACCCATTCGCTCACCCATACAGCCACTCTCGCACCTAGTCACCCACCCACATAGCCACACACCATCAAGTCACTCACCCATACAGCCACTCATGTACCTAGTCACTCACCCATACAGTCACTAATGAATCCATTCACTCACGCATACAGGTACTCATGCAGCTAGTCACTCACCTATAGAGCCACACATGCACCTAGTCGCTCACCTGTACAAGCACTCATGCAACAATTAATTTATGCATACTGCCACTAACACACCCATTCGCTCACCCATACAGCCACTCATGCACCTAGTCACTCACCCATACAGTCACTCATGAACCCATTCACTCACCCATTCATCTACTCATACACCTTATAACTCACTCATACAGTCACTCATGCACACTAGAACTCAACCATACAGTCGCTCATGCACCCAGTCACTCACAAACACCGCCACTGACACACCCAGTCACTCACCCATACAGCCACTCACGCACTTTTACTTACCTATACACCTATTTATGTACCCAATCACTCACCTACACAGCCACACACAGACCCATTCACTCACCCACAGAGCCACTCACACACCCAGTCACTCACACATCAAGTCAC
This sequence comes from Pleurodeles waltl, assembly GCF_031143425.1. Classification (NCBI taxonomy): domain Eukaryota; kingdom Metazoa; phylum Chordata; class Amphibia; order Caudata; family Salamandridae; genus Pleurodeles; species Pleurodeles waltl. The sequence continues at coordinate 651,025,903 of NC_090447.1, forward strand.
TCAATCGCCCAGTCACTTACCCATACACCCACTAATGCACCAAGTCACTCACCGATACAGCCACTCACACACTCAGGCACCCTCCCATACAGACAATCATGCAGCCAATCACTCATGCATACAGCCACTTATACACCCAGTCACTCATCCATTCAGTCACTCATGCACCCATTCACTTACGCATACAGACACTTAAACACCTTATAACTCACTCATACAGCCACTTATGCCCCCTATGACTCACCCATTCAGCCACTTATGTGCCCATTCTCTCACCCATACAGCCACTCACACACCCAGTCACTCACGCATCCAGTCACTCAATCACCCAGTCACTGACCCATACAGCCATTCATGCACCCAGTCACTCACCTACACAGCCACTCACATATGCAGTCACTCACCCATACAGCCACTCATGCACCTAGTCAATCACCCATACAGCCACTCACACCCAGTCATTCACCAATAGAGTCTCTCATGCACCCGCTCACTCACCCATACATCCACTCATATACCTTATAACTCACTCATATAGCCACTCATGAACCCTATAACTCACCCATACAGCCACTCATGCACCCAATAATTCACCTATGCAGCCTCTCATGCACCCAGTCACTCACCCATAGTCACACATGCACCCATTCACTCACCCATACAGCCACCTAACAGCCTATAACTAACTCATACGGCCACTCATGCACCATACAACTCACCCATGCAGCCACTCATACACTCACTCACTCACCCATACATCCACTCATCCACCCACTCACTCACCCATACAGCCACTGATACAACCAGTCACTCACTCATACAACCACTCACGCACCCCCTTAGTCACCTACACACACACATGCACCCAGTCACTCACCTTCACATCCACTCACATACCCACTCACTCACCCATACCACTACTCACACACCCAGTCACTCACTCATACAGCCACTCATACAGCAGTCACTCACCCATACAGCCACTCACACACCTAGGCACTCACCCACACAGACACTCATGCAGCCAATCACTCCCTTATACAGCCACTCATGCACCCAGTCAATCACCTATCCATCCACTCATGCACCCACTCACTCACCTATACAGCCACTCACATATGCAGTCACTCACCCATACAGACACTCATGCACCCAGTCAGTCACCTACACAGTCACTCACATACCCAGTTACATACCCATACAGTACTCACAGACCCAGTTTCTCACCCTTACAGCCACTCATGCATCCAATCACTCACCCATACAGCCACTCCTGCACCCACTCACTCACCCATACAGCCAGTCACTCACCCATACAGCCACTCATGCACCTACTCACTCACCTATACACCCACTCAAGCGCCCAATCACTCACCTACACTGCCACTCACATATCCAGTCACTCACCCATGCAGCCACTCAGGCACCTAGTCAGACACCCATACAGCCACTCAGACTCCCAGTCACTCACCCATACAGCCACTCATGCACCGAATCACTCACCCATACAGACACTCACACACTCAATCACTCACCCTCACAGCCACTGATGCACCCAGTCTCTCACCTACACAGCCACTCACTTACCCAGTTATTTACCCATACAGGCAGTCACACACCCATTCACTCACTTATACAGCCACTCACACACCCGGTTAGTCTCTCATACCACCACTTATGCACTCTATCCCTCAACCATACAGCTATCATGCACACACTCACTCACCCATACACCAACTTACCAACCCAGTGACTCACCCATTATCCACTCATGCAGCAATTCACTTAAGCATACAGCCACTCATGTAACCTAACACCCACCGATACAGGCACTCACACACCCAGTCACTCAACTATACACCCACTCATGTACTCAGTCACTCACCCAAACAAGCACTCATACACCCATTCACTCATGCATACAGCCACATATGTACCCAGTCACTCACCCATAAAGCCACTCATGCACCCATTCACTTGAGCATACAGTCACTCATGCACACATCCACTCACCTATACAAGCATTCATGCAACCATTCACTCATGCATTCAGCCACTTATGCACCCATTCACTCACCCATACAGGCACTCACACACCCAATCTCTCACCCTTACAGCCACTGATGCACCAAGTCGCTCACCTACACAGCCACACACATACCCAGTCACTCACCAATACAGGCAGTCACACACCTATACAGCCACTCACACACCCAGTTACTCTCTCATACCACCACTTAGGCACCCTATCTCTCACCCATACATCCACTCATGGACCCACTCACTCACCTATACACCCACTCATGCACCCAATCACTCACCTACATTGCTGCTCTCATATCCAGTCACTCACCCATACAGCCAAACACACCTAAGCACTAACCCACTCAGACACTCATGGAACCAGTCACGCAGCTATACAGCCACTCATGCACCCAGTCACTCACTCTTACAGCCACTCATGCACCTAGTCACTCACCTGTACAAGCACTCATGCACTCATTCTTTCATGCATATGGCTACTTATGAACCCATTCACTCACAGATACAATCACTCATGCACGCTTTCACTCACGCATACAGCCAGTCATGCACACAGTCACTCACCCATACTGCCACTCATGCACCCGATCACTCACCCATACAGCCTCTCACACACCCATTCACTCGCCCATACAGCTACTCATGCTCCCATTCACTCATTAATACAGCCACCCATTCACCCATTCACTCACCCATACAGACACTCATGCACCCATACATTCACCCATACAGCCACTTATGCACCCATTCACTCACCCACACATCCACTCATTCACCATATTACATACCCATACACCCACTCACACACCCATTCACTCACCCATACAGCCACTCGTGCACCCACTCACTCACCCATGCAGCCACTCATGCACCCACTCACTCACCCATACAGCCACTGACACACCCACTCACTCACCCAACCACTCATGCACCCACTCAGTCACTTACACAGACTCTCACATATCCACTCAGTCATTCATACAGCCACTCACACACCTAGTTACTCACCCATACAGCCACTCACACACCCAGTCACTAACCCATACAGCAACTCATGCACCCTATTACCTACTGATATAGCCACTCACACACCCATTCACTCACCCATACAGCCACTCGTACACACACTCTACACCCATACAGCCACTCATGCACCCACTCAGTCACTTACACAGCCTCTCACATAGCCAGTCAGTCATTCATACAGCCACTCACACACCTAGTTACTCAGCCACACAGTCACTCACACACCCAGTCACTCACCCATGCAGTCACTCATGCACCCTGTCACTAACCCATACAGCCACTCAGACACCCACTCACCCATACAGCTACTGACACACCCACTCACTCACCTACACAGCCACTCATGCACCCACTCAGTCACTTACACAGCCTCTCACATATCCATTCAGTCATTCATACAGCCACACACACACCTAGTTACTCACCCATACAGTCTCTCACACACCCAGTCACTCACCCATGCAGTCACTCATGCACCCAGTCACTAACCCATACAGCAACTCATGCACCCATGCATTCACCCATACAGACACTCATGCAGCCAGTCACTCACCTATAGAGCCACTCATGCACCCAGTCGCTCACTTGTACAACCATTCATGCACAAATTAATTTATGCATACCGCCGCTAATCCATCCATTTGCTCACCCATACAGCCACTCACACACCTAGTCACCCACCCATATAGCCACACACATCAAGTCACTCACCCATACAGCCACTCATGCACCTAGTCACTCACCCATACAGTCACTCATGAACCCATTCACTCACCAACTCATCCACTCATACTCCTTATAACTCACTCATACAGCAACTCATGCACACTAGAACGCAACCATACAGTTGCTCATGCACCCACTCACTCACAAACACCACCACTGACACACCCAGTCACTCATCCATACAGCCACTCACGCACTGTCACTTACCTATACACCTATTTCTGGACCCAGTCACTCACCTACACAGCCACTCAAAGACCCAGTCACTCACCCATACAGCCACTCTTACACCCAGTCATTCACACATCCAGTCACTCAGTCACCCAGTCACTCACCCATACACCCACTCATGCACCCAGTCACTCACCCATGCAGCCACTCACACAATCAGGCACCCACCCATACAGACACTCATGTAGCCAGTCACTCATGCATACAGCCTCTCGTACACCCAGTCACTCACCCATTCAGTCACTCATGCACCCATTCAATTACTCATACAGACACATATACACCTTATAACTCACTCATACAGCCACTCATGCACCCTATAACTCACCCATTCAGCCACTCATGAACCCATTCACTCACCCATTCATCTACTCATACACCTTATAACTCACTCATACAGCCACTCATGCACACTAGAACTCAACCATACAGTCGCTCGTGCACCCACTCACACACAGACACCGCCACTGACACACCCAGTCACTCACCCATACAGCCACTCATGCACTGTTACTTACCTATACACCTATTTATGGACCCAGTCACTCACCTACACAGCCACTCACAGACTCAGTCACTCACCCACACAGCCACTCACACACCCAGTTACTCACACATCAAGTCACTCAATCACCCAGTCACTCACCCATACACCCACTAATGCACCCAGTCACTCACCCATACAGCCATTCACACACTCAGGCACCCACCCATACAGACACTCATGCAGCCAATCACTCATGCATACAGCCACTTATACACCCAGTTACTCACCCATTCAGTCACTCATGCACCCATTCACTTACTCATACAGACACTTATACACCTTATAACTCACTCATACAGCCACTCATGCACCCTATAACTCACCCATTCAGCCACTTATGCGCCCATTCACTCACCCATGCAGCCATGCACACACCCAGTCACTCACGCATCCAGTCACTCAATCACCCAGTCACTCATCCATACACCCACTCATGCACCCAGTCACTCACCTAAAACGCCACTCACACACTCAGGCACCCACCCATACAGACCCTAATGCAGCCAGTCACTCACGCATACAGCCTCTCATACAACTAGTCACTCACCCATTGACCCAGTCATACACACATTCACTCACTCATAAAGACACATACACACCTTATAACTCACTCATACAGCCACTCATGCACCCTATCTCTCACCCATTCAGCCACTTATGCACCAATTCACTCACCCATACAGCCACTCACACACCCAGTCACTCACGCATCCAGTCACTCAATCACCCAGTCACTCACCCATACACCCACTCATGCACCCAGTCACTCACCCATACAGCCACTCATGGACCCACTCACCCACCTATACACCCACTCATGCACCCAATCACTCACCTACACTGCCGCTCACACACCCAGGCACTCACCCACTCAGACACTCATGGAACCAGTCACTCAGCTATACACCCCCTCTTGCACCCAGTCACTCACTCTTACATCCACTCATGCACCCAGTCACTCACCTGTACAAGCACTCATGCACCCGTTCTCTCATGCATATGGCTACCTATGCACCCATTCACTCACCGATACAATCACTCATGCACACTATCACTCACGCATACAGCCAGTCATGCACACTGTCACTCACCCATACTGCCACTCATGCACCTGATCACTCACCCATACAGACACTTATGCACCCACTCACTCACCTATACATCCACTCATGCACCTTATTACCTACCCATACAGCCACTCACACACCCATTCACTTACCCATACAGCCACTTATGCACCCACTCACTCACCCATACAGTCACTCATGCACCCACTCACTCGCCCATGCAGCTACTGACACACCCAGTCACTCACCCATACAGCCACTCATGCACCCACTCAGTCACTTACACAGCCTCTCACATATCCAATCAGTCATTCAAACAGCCACTCACACACCTAGTTACTCACCCATACAGTAACTCACACACCCAGTCACTCACCCATTCAGTCACTCATTCACCCAGTCACTAACCGATACATCCACTCATGCACCCTATTGCCTACCCTTACAGCCACTTGCACACCCATTCACTCACCAATACAGCCACTTGTGCACCCACTCACTCACCCATACAGCCACTCATGCACCCACTCACTCACCCATAAAGCCACTCATGCACCCACTCACTCTCCCATACAGCTACTGACACACCCAGTCACTAACCCATACAGTCACTCATGCACCGGCTCAGTCACTTACACAGCCTCTCACATATCCAGTCAATATTTCATACAACCACTCACACACCTAGTTACTCACCCATACAGTCACTCACACACCCAGTCACTCACCCATGCAGCCACTCATGCACACAGTCACCCACCCATACATCCACTCATGCACCCTATTACCTACCCATACAGCCACTCACACACCCATTCACTCACTCATACAGCCACTTGTGCACCCACTCACTCACCCATACAGCCACTCATGCACCCACTCACTCACCCATACATCCGCTCGTGCACCCAGTCACTCACCCATACAGCCACTCACACCCAGTCATTCACCAATAGAGTCTCTCATGCACCCACTCACTCACCCATACATCCACTCATTTACCTTATAACTCACTCATAAAGCCACTCATGAACACTATACCTCACCCATACAGCCACTCATGCACCCAATCATTCACTTATACAGCCACTCATGCACCCAGTCACTCACCCATAGTCACACATGCACCCATTCACTCACCCATACAGCCACCTAACAGCCTAGAACTAACTCATACGCCCACTCATGCACCATACAATTCACCCATGCAGCTACTCATACACTCACTCACCCATACATCCACTCACTCACTCACCAATACAGCCACTGATACAACCAGTCACTCACACATACAACCACGCACGCACCCCCTCAGTCACCTATACACACACACACATGCACCCAGTCACTCACCTTCACATCCACTCACATACCAGCTCACTCACCCATACCACTACTCAAACACCCAGTCACTCACTCATACAGCCACGCATACAGCAGGCACTCACCCATACAGCCACTCACACAACTAGGCACTCACCCACACAGACACTCATGCAGCCAGTCACTCCCCTATACAGCCACTCATGCACCCAGTCAATCGCCTTTCCACCCTCTCATGCACCCACTCACTCACCTATACAGCCACTCACATATGCAGTCACTCACCCATACAGCCACTCATGCACCTAGTCACTCACCTATACAGCCACTCATGCACCCAGGCACTCACCTACACAGTCACTCACATACCCAGTTACATACCCATACAGTACTCACAGACCCAGTCACTCACCCTTACAGCCACTCACGCTTCCAATCACTTACCCATACAGCCACTCATGCACCCACTCACTCACCCATACAGCCTGTCACTCACCCATAAAGCCACTCATGCACCTACTCACTCACCTATACACCCACTCAAGCGCCCAATCACTCACCTACACTGCCACTCACATATCCAGTCACTCACCCATGCAGCCACTCAGGCACCTAGTCAGTCACCCATACAGCCACTCAGACTCCCAGTCACTCATCCATACAGCCACTCATGCTCCGAATCACTCACCACCACAGCCATTAATGCACCCATTCACTCACCTACACAGCCCCTCACATACCCAGTTATTTACCCATACAGGCAGTCACACACCCATTCACTCACCTATACAGCCACTCACACACCCGGTTACTCTCTCATACCACCACTGCATTCTATCCCTCACCCATACAGCTATCATGCACACACTCACTCACCCATGCACCAAATTACCAACCCAGTGACTCACCCATTATCCACTCATGCAGCAATTCACTTAAGCATACAGTCACTCATCTAACGTAACACCCACCGATACAGGCACTCACACACCCAGTCTTTCACCTATACACCCACTCATGTACTCAGTCACTCGCCCAAACAAGCACTCATACATCCATTCACTCATGCATACAGCCACATATGTACCCAGTCACTCACCCATAAAGCCACTCATGCACCCATTCACTTGAGCATACAGTCACTCATGCACACAGCCACTCACCTATACAAGTATTCATTCACCCATTCACTCATGCATACAGGCACTTATGCACCCATTCACTCACCCATACAGGCACTCACACCCCAAATCTCTCACCCTTACAGCCACTGATGCACCAAGTCGCTCACATACACAGCCACACACATACCCAGTCACTCACCAATACAGGCAGTCACACACCTATACAGCCACTCACACACCCAGTTACTCTCTCATACCACCACTTATGCACCCTATCTCTCACCCATACAGCCACTCATGGACCCACTCACTCATCTATACACCCACTCATGCACCCAATCACTCACCTACACTGCCTCTCACATATCCAGTCACTCACTCATACAGCCACACACACCCAGGCACTCACCCACTCATGGAACTAGTCACTCAGCTATACAGCCACTCATGCACCCAGTCACTCACTCTTACAGCCACTCATGCACCTAGTCACTCACCTGTACAAGCACTCATGCACCCATTCCTTCATGCATACGGCTACTTATGCACCCATTCCCTCACGGATACAATCACTCATGCACACTATCACTCACGCATACAGCCGGTCATGCTCACAGTCACTCACCCATACTGCCACTCATGCACCCAATCACTCACCCATACAGCCTCTCACACATCCATTCTCTCGCCTTCACAGCTACTCATGCACCCATTCACTTATTAATACAGCCACCCATGCACCCATCCACTCACCCATACAGACACTCATGCACCCACTCGTTCACCCATACAGCCACTTATGCACCCATTCACTCACCCATACATCCACTCATTCACCCTATTACATACACATACACCTACTCACACACCCATTCACTCACCCATACAGCCACTTGCGCACCCACTCACTCACCCATACAGCCACTCATGCACCCACTCAGTCACTTACAGACTCTCACATATCCAGTCAGTCATTCATACAGCGACTCACACACCTAGTTCCTCACCCATACAGCCACTGACACAGCCAGTCACTCACCCATACAGAAACTCATGCACCCTATTACCTACCCATATAGCCACTCACACACCCATTCAATCACCCATACAGCCACTCGTACACCCACTCACTCACCCATACAGCCACTCATGCACCCACTCACTCACCTATACAGCTACTGACACACCCAGTCACTCACCCAGGCACTCATGCACCCACTCAGTCACTTACACAGCCTCTCACATATCCAGTCAGTCATTCATATAGCCACTCACACACCTAGTTACTCACCCATACAGTCACTCACACACCCAGTCACTCACCATGCAGTCACTCATGCACCCTATTACCTACCCATACAGCCACTCACACACCCATTCACTCACCTATACAGCCACTTGTGCACCCACTCACTCACCCATATCGCCACTCATGCACCCACTCACTCACCCATACAGCTACTGACACACCCACTCACTCACCTACACATCCACTCATGCACCCACTCAGTCACTTACACAGCCTCTCACATATCCAGTCAGTCATTCATACAGCCACACACACAGTCACTCACACACCCAGTCACTCACACATGCAGTCACTCATGCGCCCAGTCACTAACTCATACAGCAACTCACGCACCCATGCATTCACCCATACAGACACTCATGCAGCCAATCACTCACCTATACAGCCACTTGTACTAGCATTCATGCACAAATTAATTTATGCATACCTCCACCAATTCACCCATTCGCTCACCCATACAGCCACTCTCGCACCTAGTCACCCACCCACATAGCCACACACCATCAAGTCACTCACCCATACAGCCACTCATGTACCTAGTCACTCACCCATACAGTCACTAATGAATCCATTCACTCACGCATACAGGTACTCATGCAGCCAGTCACTCACCTATAGAGCCACTCATGCACCTAGTCGCTCACCTGTACAAGCACTCATGCAGCAATTAATTTATGCATACTGCCACTAACCCACCCATTCGCTCACCCATACAGCCACTCATGCACCTAGTCACTCACCCATACAGTCACTCATGAACCCATTCACTCACCCATTCATCTACTCATACACCTTATAACTCACTCATACAGTCCCTCATGCACACTAGAACTCAACCATACTGTCGCTCATGCACCCAGTCACTCACAAACACCGCCACTGACACACCCAGTCACTCACCCATACAGCCTCTCACGCACTGTTACTTACCTATACACCTATTTATGTACCCAGTCACTCACCTACACAGCCACACACAGACCCATTCACTCACCCACAGATCCACTCACACACCCAGTCACTCACACATCAAGTCACTCAATCGCCCAGTCACTTACCCATACACCCACTAATGCACCAAGTCACTCACCGATACAGCCACTCACACACTCAGGCACCCTCCCATACGGACAATCATGCAGCCAATCACTCATGCATACAGCCACTTATACACCCAGTCACTCATCCATTCAGTCACTCATGCACCCATTCACTTACGCATACAGACACTTAAACACCTTATAACTCACTCATACAGCCACTTATGCACCCTATGACTCACCCATTCAGCCACTTATGCGCCCATTCTCTCACCCATACAGCCACTCACACACCCAGTCACTCATGCATCCAGTCACTCAATCACCCAGTCACTCACCCATACACCCACTCATACACCCATACAGCCACTCACACACTCAGGCACCCACCCATACAGACAGTAATGCAGCCAGTCACTCATGCATACAGCCTCTCATACAACCAGTCACTCACCCATTCAGTCACTCATGCACCCATTCACTTACTCATACAGACACATATACACCTTATCACTCACTCATACAGCCACTCGTGCACTCTATAACTCACCCATTCAGCCACTTATGCACCAATTCACTCACCCATACAACCACTCACACACCCAGTCACTCACACATCCAGTCACTCACTCACCCAGTCACTCACCATACACCCACTCATGCACCCAGTCACTAACCTATACAGCCACTCATGGACCCACTCACTCACCTATACACCCACTCATGCACCCAATCACTCACCTACACTGCCGCTCACATATCCAGTCACTCACCCATACAGCCACACACACCCAGGCACTCACCCACTCAGACACTCATGGAACCAGTCACTCACTCTTACAGCCACTCATGCACCTAGTCACTCACCTGTACAGGCACCCATTCTCTCATACATACGGCTACCTATGCACCCATTCACTCAACGATATAATCACTCATGCACACTATCACTCAGGCATACAGCCAGTCATGCACACAGTCACTCACCCATTCTGCCACTCAAGCACCCGATCACTCACCCATACAGCCACTTATGCAGCCATTCACTCACCCATACATCCTCTCATGCACCCGATTACCTACCCATACAGCCACTCACACCCATTCACTTACCCATACAGCCATTTATGCACCCACTCACTCACCCATACAGCCACTCATGCACCCACTCACTCACCCATACAGCTACTGACACACCCAGTCACTCACCCATACAGCCACTTATGAACCCATTCACTCACCCATACATCCACTCATGCACCTGATTACCTACCCATACAGCCACTCACACCCATTCACTTACCCATACAGCCACTTATGCACCCACTCACTCACCCATACAGCCACTCATGCACCCACTCACTCACCCATACAGCTACTGACACACCTAGTCACTCACCCATACACCCACTCATGCACCCACTCAGTCACTTACACAGCCTCTCACATATCCAGTCAGTCATTCATACAGCCACACACACACCTAGTTACTCACCCATACAGTCACTCACACACCCAGTCACTCACCCATGCAGTCACTCATGCACCCAGTCACTAACCCATACAGCAACTCATGCACCCATGCACTCACCCATAGAGACACTCATGTAGCCAGTCACTCACCTATAGGGCCACTCATGCACCCAGTCGCTCACCTGTACAAGCACTCATGCACCAATTAATTTATGCATACCGCCACTAATCCACCCATTCGCTCACCCATACAGCCACTCACGCACCTAGTCACCCACCCATATAGCCACTCACCACCAGGTCACTCACACATACAGCCACTCATGCACCTAGTCACTCACCCATACAGTCACTCATGAACCCATTCACTCACCCATTCATCCACCTCGCCCATACAGCCACTCACACATCCAGTCACTCAATCACCCAGTCACTCACCCATATACCCACTCAAGCACCCAGTCACTCACCCATACAACAAATCACACACTCAGGCACCCACCCATACAGACACTCATGCAGCCAGACACTCATGCATACAGCCACTCATACACCCAGTTACTCACCTATTCAGTCACTCATGCACCCATTCACTTACTCATACAGACATGTATACACCTTATGACTCACTCATAGAGCCACTCATGCACCCTATAACTCACCCATTCAGCCACATATGCACCAATTCACTCACCCGTACATCCACTCACACACCCAGTTACTCATGCATCCAGTCACTCAATCACCCAGTCACTCACCCATACACCCACTCATGCACACAGTCACTCACCCATACAGCCACTCACACACTCAGGCACCCACCCATACAGACACTAATGCAGCCAGTCACTCATGCATACACCCTCTCATACACCCAGTCACCCATTCAGTCACTCATGCACCCATTCACTTACTCATACAGACACATATACACCTGATAACTTCACTCATATAGCCGCTCATGCACCCTATAACTCACCCATTCAGCCACTTATGCACCCATTCACTCACCCATACAGCCACTCATACACCTTATAATTCACTCATACAGCCACTCATGCACCCTATAACTCACCTATACAGACACTCATGCATCCTCTCATTCACCAATACAGCCACTGACACACCCAGTCACTCACTAATACAGCCACTCATAAACCCAATCATTCACCTATACAGCCAATCATGCACCCAGTCACTCACCCCTACAGTCACACATGCACCCATTCATTCACCCATAAAGCCACTCATACACCCTATAACTAATTCATACAGCCACTTATGCACCCTAGAACTCGCCTATACAGCCACTCGTGCACCCACTCACTCACCCATACAGCCACTGATACAACCAGTCACTCACCCATACAGCCACTCATGCATCTTATAACTCACCTGTACAAGCACTCATTCACCCATTCTTTCATGCATATGGCCACTTATGCACCCATTCAGTCTCTGATACAGTCACTCATGCACACTATCACTCGCCCATACAGCCAGCCATGCACACAGTCACTCACCCACACTGCCACTCATGCACCCATTTACTCACACTTGCTGCCACTCATGCACCCATTCACTCAAACATACAGACACTCATGTACTGATAACTCACCCATACAGCCTCTCACGCACCCATTCACTCACCCATACAGCCACTCATGCACCCATTCACTCACTAATACAGCCACCTATGCATCCTATTACTCACCGATACAGCCACTCACACACCCATTCTCCCACCCATACAGCCACTCATGCACCCAGTCACTCACTCCCATACAGCCACTCATGCACCCAGTCACTCACTCATACAGCCACTCTTTCACCCATTCACTTAAGCATGCAGTCACTCATGCACCCAGTTACTCCCTGTACAAGCACTCATGCACCCAGCTACTCACCTACATAGCCCCTGACATACCCAGTCAGTCAGCCATATAGACTCTCATGCACCCAGTCACTCGCCCATACAGCCACTCACATACCCTATCACTCACCCATCCAGCACTCCATCACCCAGTCTACAGTCAATCACCCACCCAGTCCTCACCCTTAAGCCACTCATGCATCCAGTCACTCACCTAAGCAGTCACTCACATATTCAGTTACTCACCCATAGAGCACTCATAGACCCAATCTTTCACCCATACAGCCACTCTTGCACCCACTCATTCACCTATACACCCACTCATGCACCCAATCACTCACCTACACTGCCACTCACATATCCAGTCACTCACCCATGCAGCCGCTCAGGCACCCAGTCAGTCACCCATACAGCCACTCAGACTCCAAGTCACTCACCTATACAGCCACTCATTCACCCAGTTACTCTCTCATACCACCACTTATGCACCCTATCTCTCACCCATACAGCTACTCATGCACACACTCACTCACCCACACAGCAACTTACAAACCCAGTGACTCACCCATACAGCCACTTGTGCACCAATTCACTTAAGCATACAGCCACTCATGCACCAATTCACTTAAGCATACAGCCACTCATGTAACCTAACATTCACCCATACAGGCACTCACACACCCAGTCACTCTCCTATACACCCACTCATGTACTCAGTCACTCACCCAAACAAGCACTCATACTCTCATTCACTCATGCATACAGCCACTCATACACCCTACCACTCACCCGTGCAGCCACTTATGCATCCACTCACTCACGCATACAGGAAGTCACGCACCTTGTCACTCACCTATATGTCACTCACCTGTACCGCCACTCACGGACCCAGTTACTGATTCAGCTACTCATGCACACACTTACTCACTTATACCGCAACTCACACTCCCTGTCACTCACCCATTCAGCCATGCATGTACCCAGTCCCTCACCCTTACAGCCACTCATGCACCCATTCACTCAAGCATACAGTCACTCACCTATACAAGCATTCATGCATCCATTCATTCATGCATACATCCACTGATGTACCCATTCACTCATCTATACAGCCACTCATGCACCCATTCACTTAACCATACAGTCATTCATGCACTCAGTCACTCACCTATACAAACACTCATGCACTCATTCATTCATGTATACAGTCACTTATGCACCCATTCACTCACCCATACAGCCACTCATGCATACTATCACTCACCCATACAGCCACTTGTGCACACAGTCACTCACCCATACAGCCATTCACTCACCCATTCAGTCACCCATAGTCACTCATGCATCCAGTCAGTCACCCATACTGCCACTCATGCACCGATTCATTCACCCATAGAGCCAATAATGCATCTACTCACTTTATTACACACATAGACATGCACTTAGTCACTCAACCATACATTCTCTCATGCACCCACTAACTTACCCAAACCTCAAATAAACACATAACAAATCATTATTCTAATTTTGACCAGAATAGAGGGTTCTAAGAAGGACCTTTTTTTCTTTTTAGTTTTCAATTTGTGTGTGTGTTTTAAACTAATTTTGGTTATTTTTTGGATGTTTTTAATTGTTTTTTTAACTTTAAACCATAGTGCTATATAACGAATAGCACAAACGTCTTAAGGAAACAGAAAAAAAACTAACACTTATGAGTGTTTAGGGCATTGATGATGCTTGATATTGACTATTCTTCCACAGACAATATTTCAAGCAGTGTTGTTTAATGCTAGCAAACTCTGGAACAGTTATTGGGCATGTCATAGCCAACACAGATCCAGATGATGGCCCTGGTTGTGAATCCTGGTCTCTACCTGTTCCAAAGGAGAGACCTCTTTCCCTTTGAGCTCTTGCAAGCTGTGTACTATGCATGCTTTCCACATGTTTCTTCATGGGTGGTGTCCTACATGAGCCTTTTCGCTCTGATTCCTTAGACAAAACCTTTTTGCATAGAATGCATGTGACTTTTGTGACCTTTACCTTCTTTTCTGCGGCAGGAATTCCAAAGAAGACCCAACCAATGCTTTCCTTCTTTTTTCTGTGAGGTTCTTCCTCATCAGAATGATCTACTCACTCTCCCATGCACTCACTGACACAGACAGTAATTTATGCAGCCACTCATACACCCACTCACTCACCCATACAGTCACTGAAACACCCACTTACTTACTGATATGGTCACTAACAAACCCAGTCACTCACCCATAGAACATCTCACACACCCACTCAGTCAACTGTACAGCCACTCACACACCCACTCACTCAACCAATGCAGCCACTCACAGTCACTTGCTTACCCATACAGCTACTTACACAACAACTCACTCTCCCATGCAGCAACTCACTCAACTCATACACACACTCACTCACCCACTTACACATCCATGCAACCACTTACACTCACTGGATGATGTCATCAGTGATGTCATTTAATATGTCATCAGGGATGTCATCAGTTATGTCAATGACCATGTCATAAGTGAAGTAATATGTGAGGTCATAAGCAGAGCATTACGGGCGTGCAACTTATAGGTAGCTGAGGTGCTGTTGGAGCTACCTTATAACACGTAATTAGCTGTAAGTTCTCTGCCAAGTCTGCTAGTTTCAGATGTACATTACTCACTTCCCTCATAATCTTCGGGCACAAATATCTCAACTCTGCCTCTGTGTAGGATTCTCACCTGTTCACCCCCATAGTTCCCTCAATGTGTTCACCGGCTTCCATGCTTAGCCTGGTATAATTCAAACACTCATCTCCCTTAGGAACACTCTGTGGGGTATTCAGCTTATCTAACCATTCAGTCAACTATTGAGATGTCAATCCTTGCAGCAAAATGTTACCTGCTTGGACTGGTGGCACCAGCTGTGCAACTACATTCAGGGTCTGCAGTTTCAACAATTTCAAACTCTGGCTAACGTTTGACCCTAGCAACACAAAAGGACGATAGACGGAATGTTGAAACTTTTCAAACACTCACCCCCAGTCACAGATCTGAGTTGAATCCATAGTTCTTTTGCTCACAATGCCGCCCAGTTTGGACCCAGCCATATGCAAATCAGTCTTGACCCTGTTCCCCATGGGAACAGTCCATCCCAGGTCCTCCCTGGACCAAAAACAAGCATCTTAGGACCAGTTTCAGGATATGACCCTTCATCAGCTAGGCTAGCTTGAATCCAGTGGCACAGTGAGCAATGGACCCAAGTCTGGGCATACCCTTCCCACTGAGGGCAACTTTAGCAACAGAAAAGGATGATGGACGGAGTGTTGAAACTTTTCAAACACTCACCCCCTGTCAGAGATCTGGGTTTAATCCATTGTTCTTTTGCTCACCATGCCACCCCAGTTTGGACCCAGCCATATGCAAATCAGTCTTGACCCTGCCATAGTATCTGGAGGTGCTACAAATGGGCTAAGGTCTAGCAATTATCTTGATCCGTCAATAGTTTGTCCCACAGGAGAGACTACCTGAGCACTCTCATTATGTCCTCCCCTCATCATACTTAGGGACATTGCTCCCTGTTCACCCACGATAGGTTTCTTCTGTGCAAATAGAGGTAGGGCTGGACCAACAGTAATAGCTAGCGACATAGCATCTGGAGCTGTTCTGGCACTTACCCTCTGTGGGAGAGTAACTCCCATATTCTGATTCATCATCAGAGTCATATCTGACTAGGTCCCTGTTACTGGAGTAAATCTTGGCATTACCTGTGGCTGCACTTGGGGCAGTAAAAGTGGAGTTGGTTCCATCTGAACCAATATTCGATCTCAGGTAAATCTGTTCCGTAGGCACCATTAAGTCCAAAGTATTTTCCTTAATGGGCACATCAGGATAAATTCTCTGAACCTGTGGCGGTTGCACCTGATTTTGTACTACAGGAGTAGTGGGCACATTAAGATCACCCTGCATTGCATTCTGTGTCAGGCTAGCATTAAGTTGCATCGGACTCACCGTCCCGTTGACCTGTGTTGAGGCTGTCTGACCAGCACTGGTACTTGGACCACTCTCATGTGCTGTGTATGGTGGGGGGCGATTTCTCAATAACTGCGTAATAAACTTATCATCATCCGATTGCTCCTCTACCATTGAAAACTTTCTAGTCACCCTACTTTCAGATAGACTTCTGCTAGTCTTTCTTCCTACTCATTGCCTGCGTAATCGCCGGAAACAACTTAATTCCGTGCAATCTCATGGGGTACAGTGTGAGAATTATCGCTCAGGGGTAATGGATGTATCATGGCAATGAGCGCCATTTTTCAACGCATATGCCTCATTTTTTGACGCATGTGCATCTTTTTTTACGCGTATGCGTCAACATTTCTGTCTTTGACTGGGTTTGGGTCATTTCTCATTTTTAATAGTACATGACAGGTGTAAGAATACAAAGATAGGCTGTTTTCACCTACATTGTTCATTCCGGTGTGTGGGCACATGTGACAGATCATACTACTGCGGACCATGATCTTCTAGTTGTTGTACCAGATTTGCACTCTTCACTGATGCTATAGATGGGCAAACGTGTGGAATACAAATAGGTATTACCCAGTTTGGGCATGTTTTGCGTCAACAGAGGATAGCAAGGCTACGCAACTCAATACAGCAGCTCAATGCCTGTGTGTCAATGTGTGTGAATTGGCTCTTACTAATGTAGTTGTCCCGCTGTGTGAACATCACAAGACGCGTTTTCTCAAATCTGCTTGTATGCATGTGTAGTCAATGTGTCCAACCATCAGATGCTATTCAGTGTGGAAATGAGAAACAAAATATGTTTGTCATACACGTAGCAACAAATGCTGTGTGAACTTCCAAGGTTTTTTGGGACATAAGCATCACCAATGACAAACCATGCACAGAATAGATAGAAGACTGTTGATCATGGGAATGTTCCAAGACTAAGCCATCACATGTCCTGGAATGTTGGATACCACTTCCTAAGCACTTGTTTGTATACTGCCCATGAGTCAGGCATTGGATAATGCTATGTGGGTTCGGTGTTTGGGAACCAAGTCCCAAAAACAATCCACAAATGTCATGTCACGCCACAGTCTGAGTCATATAAAGGAGGCATGTTTCTTCTGTGGCAGTGGTGGACCAGCAGATCAAGCAGCACGTGTGCACATATTTCCAGTGGTTAATTGCACAAAGGTGTCCAGTTCAAGTGTGTGGAGTCATGTGTAGCCTGAGTCATTATAGGGGTCCATGTTGTCACAGTTACGTGCAGGTCTAGTCATGAGTCTGTGGAGCCATTTCCTGCATTTACAAAGTATCCTTCACAGCTGAATTGAAGGAAAGCCGAAGAGGAATTGAGAACACACATGGGGATAGTCCAGCTATGGCACTGCAGACGTGTTATGAGACTGACAACAGGGCAACCTTGGAGTGCTAAAGTTAATGGATCAGGAATTTTAAACCAGCAGGTTTCCTCACAACATTTGTACACAGGGTGGCCTCCAAAATTCCCACTGCAGCTCTGTGCTGATTAATCTCACAGCTATTTACCACGCAAGCCCCATCAATAGGTTGGGGGCAATGTGAATCAGCGTGTGGACTGTCAGGGTACTAACGTGTGTTGACATTTCATGCACATTATCTGACGTTGTTTGTTGGGCTGGAGGCACCATACCCAATCCATGCATACAGCCATGGTACACTGTCACTATTTGTCACTCATGCATACATGAAACCCAGACAAGGGATGGGCCATGATTAGGCCATTTGAAGATAAGTTCCACTCCATGATACATATAAGTAAACTGATTACGCTATACACTGTATTTGAGTATTCATTGTAGACCTACATGACACAATACCCCATGAGGAAAGTGAGGGCATGGAAAGCAACTATGAGACAAATGTAGCCACAGGGAACCTTCATGGTGACGCTAAGACAGGAACCAGTCAGGCTAACAGGATGCAGGGTCAATCAGGAACAAAAATGAACAATGCAAATACACAGTGAGCAGACTAAGGGCCTGATTCTAACTTTGGAGGACGGTGTTAAACCGTCCCAAAAGTGGCGGATATACCACCTACCGTATTACGAGTTCCATAGGATATAATGGACTCGTAATACGGTAGGTGGTATATCCGCCACTTTTGGGACGGTTTAACACCGTCCTCCAAAGTTAGAATCAGGCCCTAAGACTGGTCAAAGCTGGAACAACACTGTGGAAAATGAAAATGGTATTTGTCCTGTGTGTTGTAGTGTAACACAATACCCAAGGCCTGTGTTACCCAAGTGATTTATACGGCAATGCATAACAGTGTTATACATATAATGGCAGTTTCTATGCCGTTCCAGGCAGCTGCAAGAGCAGTGCATGTTCAAATGGCTGGTCTGCCTAGCGGTGCTCACAGGTGTGTGCAGCTTCAGTATCTCACAAGTCTTGTAGATGAGAATCAAGTTCAAAGGGCTAGCAGTACCTTTCACATGGGAAGCAATCTACAGGTGATTACAGGTCCTACTGACTACAAGGCAGTGCATTATTGAGCCAGAAATACATGCAGACAGAAGAACAATGACTAGGGTGGTCATTCTGACCCTGGCGGTCTTTGACCGCCAGGGCGGAGGACCGCGGGAGCACCGCCGACAGGCCGGCGGTGCTCCAATGGGGATTCCGACCGCGGCGGTAAAGCCGCGGTCGGACCGGCACCACTGGCGGGGTCCCGCCAGTGTACCGCCGCCCCATTGAATCCTCCGCGGCGGCGCAGCTTGCTGCACCGCCGCGGGGATTCCGACCCCCCCTACCGCCATCCAGATCCCGGCGGTCGGACCGCCGGGATCCGGATGGCGGTAGGGGGGGTCGCGGGGCCCCTGGGGGCCCCTGCAGTGCCCATGCCACTGGCATGGGCATTGCAGGGGCCCCCGTAAGAGGGCCCCTACATGTATTTCACTGTCTGCTGCGCAGACAGTGAAATACGCGACGGGTGCAACTGCACCCGTCGCACAGCTTCCACTCCGCCGGCTCGATTCCGAGCCGGCTTCATCGTGGAAGCCTCTTTCCCGCTGGGCTGGCGGGCGGTCTGAAGGCGACCGCCCGCCAGCCCAGCGGGAAAGTCAGAATTACCGCCGCGGTCTTTCGACCGCGGAACGGTAATCTGACGGCGGGACTTTGGCGGGCGGCCTCCGCCGCCCGCCAAGGTCAGAATGAGGGCCTATGTGTAAGGAAATGGCTCCCTGTTGCAATTACCCCCCACTTTTTGCCTGATACTGATGCTGACGTGACTGAGAAGTGTGCTGGGACCCTGCTAACCAGGCCCCAGCACCAGTGTTCTTTCACCTAAAATGAACCATTGTCTCCACAATTGGCACAACCCTGGCACCCAGGTAAGTCCATTGTAACTGGTACCCCTGGTACCAAGGGCCATGATGCCAGGGAAGGTCTCTAAGGGCTGCAGCATGTCTTATGCCACCCTAGGGACCCCTCACTCAGCACAGACACACTGCTTGCCAGCTTGTGTGTGCTGGTGGGAAGAAAATGACTAAGTCGACATGGCACTCCCCTCAGGGTGCCATGCCAACCTCACACTGCCTGTGGCACAGGTAAGTCCCCCCTCTAGCAGGCCTTACAGCCCTAAGGCAGGGTGCACTATACCACAGGTGAGGGCATAGGTGCATGAGCATTATGCCCCTATAGTGTCTAAGCAAAACCTTAGACATTGTAAGTGCAGAGTAGCCATAAGAGTATATGGTCTGGGAGTCTGTCAAAAACGCACACTACAGCTCCATAATGGCTACACTGAATACTGGGAAGTTTGGTATCAAACTTCTCATAATAATAAACCCACACTGATGCCAGGGTTGGATTTATTAAAAAATGCACACAGAGGGCATCTTAGAGATGCCCCCTGTATTTTACCCAATTGTTCAGTGCAGGACTGACTGGTCTGTGCCAGCCTGCTGCTGAGAGACGAGTTTCTGACCCCATGTGGTGAGAGCCTTTGTGCTCTCTGAGGACAGAAACAAAGCCTGCTCTGGGTGGAGGTGCTTCACACCTCCCCCCTGCAGGGACTGTAACACCTAGCAGTGAGCCTCAAAGGCTCAGGCTTCCTGTTACAATGCCCCAGGGCACTCCAGCTAGTGGAGATGCCCACCCCCTGGACACAGCCCCCACTTTTGGCAGCAAGTCCAGGGGAGATAATGAGAAAAACAAGGAGGAGCCACCCACCAGTCAGGACAGCCCCCACGGTGTCCTGAGCTGAGGTGACCCCTGCCTTTAGAAATCCTCCCTTTTGATTTTGGAGGATTCCCTCAATAGGAATAGGGATGTGCCTCCCTCCCCTCAGGGAGGAGGCACATAGAGGGTGTAGCCACCCTCAAGGACAGTAGCCATTGGCTACTGCCCTCCCAGACCTAAACACGCCCCTAAATTCAGTATTTAGGGGCTCCCCAGAACCTAGGAAAGTAGATTCCTGCAACCTAAGACGAAGAAGGACTTCTGAGCTGAAAAAACAGCAGAGAAGACAGAGACACCAACTGCTTTGGCCCCAGCTCTACCGGCCTGTCTCCCCACTTCAAAAGAACTGCTCCAGTGACGCGTTCCACAGGGTCCAGCAACCTCTGAAGCCTCAGAGGACTACCCTGCATCTAAAAGGGCCAAGAACTCCCGAGGACAGCGGCTCTGCTCCAAGGAAGAAGCATCTTTGCAACAAAGAAGCAACTTTGAAAGAACACACGTTTCCCGCCGGAAGCGTGAGACTTTGCACTCTGCACCCGACGCCCCCGGCTCGACTTGTGGAGAACCAATGCTACAGGGAGGACTCCCCGGCGACTGCGACCCCGTGAGTAGCCAGAGTTGACCCCCCTGAGCCCCCACAGCGACGCCTGCAGAGGGAATCCAGAGGCTCTCCCTGATCGCGACTGCTTGCTTCTAAGAACCCGACGCCTGGTAAGGACACTGCACCCGCAGCCCCCAGGTCCTGAAGGATCCGACCTCCAGTGCAGGAGCGACCCCCAGGTGGCCCTCTCCCTTGCCCAGGTGGTGGCTACCCCGAGGAGCCCCCCCCCTTGCCTACCTGTATCGCTGAAGAGACCCCTAGGTCTCCCATTGAACTACATTGCAAACCAGACGCCTGTTTGCACACTGCACCCAGCCGCCCCCCTGCCGCTGAGGGTGTACTTTTTGTGCTGACTTGTGTCCCCCCCGGTGCCCTACAAAACCCCCCTGGTCTGCCCTCTGAAGACGCGGGTACTTACCTGCTGGCAGACTGGAACCGGGGCACCCCCTTCTCCATTGAAGCCTATGTGTTTTGGGCACCACTTTGACCTCTGCACCTGACCGGCCCTGAGCTGCTGGTGTGGTAACTTTGGGGTTGCCCTGAACCCCCAACGGTCGGCTACCTTGGACCCAACTTTGAACCCTGTAGGTGGTTTACTTACCTGTAAATCTAACAAACACTTACCTCCCTCAGGAAATGGTGAAAATTGCACTGTCTAGTTTTAAAATAGCTATTTGCCATTTGTGCAAAAACTGTATATGCTATTTTGCTAATTCAAAGTTCTTAAAGTTCCTAAGTGAAATACCTTTCATTTAAAATATTGTTTGTAAATCTTAAACCTGTGGTTCTTAAAAATAAACTAAGAAAATATATTTTTCTATATAAAAACCTATTGGCCTGGAATTGTCTTTGAGTGTGTGTTCCCCATTTATTGCCTGTGTGTGTACAACAAATGCTTAACACTACCCTCTGATAAGTCTACTGCTCGACCACACTACCACAAAATAGAGCATTAGAATTATCTCTTTTTGCCACTATCTTACCTCTAAGGGGAACCCTTGGACTCTGTGCATGCTATTTCTTACTTTGAAATAGTACATACAGAGCCAACTTCCTACATTGGTGGATCAGTGGTTGGGGTACAAGAATTTGCATTTGCTGGACTACTCAGCCAATACCTGATCACACAACTAAATTCCAAAAATTGTCATTAGAAACGGATTTTTGAAATTTGAGCTATTTTTCAAAAATTTTAAAAGTCCTGCTAGGGCCTTGTGTTGGTCCCTGTTAGCATTTCTTTTAGAGTTTAAAAGTTTTGAAAAAGTTTGAATTAAGTTCTAGAGATAGTTTTAGATTCTTAAAAAGTATTCCTACTTTTAGAAACATAGGGGGTCATTCTGACCCTGGCGGTCATTGACCGCCAGGGCCAACGACCGCGGGAGCACCGCCAACAGGCTGGCGGTGCTCCCAAGGGCATTCTGACCGCGGCGGTACAGCCGCGGTCAGAAACGGAAAACCGGCGGTGTACCGCCGGTTTTCCGCTGCCCTGGGGAATCCTCCATGGCGGCGCAGCTTGCTGCGCCGCCATGGGGATTCCGACCCCCATACCGCCATCCTGTTCCTGGTGGTTTTGGCCGCCAGGAACAGGATGGCGGTATGGGGTGTCGTGGGGCCCCTGGGGGCCCCTGCAGTGCCAATGGCATGGGCACTGCAGGGGCCCCCGTAACAGGGCCCCACCTTGATTTTCAGTGTCTGCCATGCAGACACTGAAAATCGCGACGGGTGCTACTGCACCCGTCGCACCCCTTCCACTCCGCCGGCTCCATTCGGAGCCGGCATCCTCATGGAAGGGTGTCTTTTGACCGCGCAGCGGTATTCTGGCGGCTCCCGCCGGCCCTGCGGTTACCGCGGCCGGCGGGAGTCAGAATGACCCCCATAATGTCTACTGCAGAAGAGACGGTGGTGGAGTTCAACCTCACCCCTTACCTGCTTCTTAGGATGTCAGAGTTAAGGACTCTCTGCAAAATCAAAAAGATAAAAACTGGGTCCAACTCTACCAAAGTACAGCTCCAGGAGCTTTTGGCAGAGTTCAAAAGGGACCACCCTTCTGAGGATAATCCTTCAGATGGGGAAATTAGTGAACAGGAGGATGACTTTCCCCCTCCTGTCCTAACTAGGGAGAACAGGGTCCCTCAAACCCTGACTCCTCAAATCATAGTCAGAGAGACTGGTTCTTCCACAGGGGAGACCAGTACCTCTGAAAGCATTGAGGGCAGCCTCAATGAAGAGGACCTCCTGTTAGCCAGGATGGCCAAAAGATTGGCTTTGGAGAAGCAGCTCCTAGCCATAGAAAGGGAAAGAAAAGAGATGGGTTTAGCTCCCATCAATGGTGGCAGCAACTTAAATAGGGTCAGAGAGAATACTGACATCCTAAAAATCCCCAAAGGGATTGTAACAAAATATGAAGATGGTGATGACATCACCAAATGGTTCACAGCTTTTGAGAGGGCTTGTGCAACCAGAAAAGTAAACAGATCTCACTGGGGAGCTCTCCTTTGGGAAATGTTCACTGGAAAGTGTAGGGATAGACTCCTCACACTCTCTGGAAAAGATGCAGAATCCTATGACCTCATGAAGGCTACCCTGATTGAGGGCTTTGTATTCTCAACTGAGGAGTACAGGATTAGGTTCAGGAGGGCTAAAAAATCCTCGAGCCAGACCTGGGTTGATTTTGTAGACTACTCGGTGAAAACACTAGATGGTTGGGTAACTGGAAATGAAGTGCATGACTATGTTGGGCTTTTTAATTTGTTTATGAAAGAACACATTTTAAGTAACTGCTTCAATGAAAAGTTGCATCAGTATCTGGTAGACCTAGGTCCAATTTCTCCCCAAGAATTGGGAAAGAAGGCAGACCACTGGGTCAAGACTAGGGTAACCAAAACTTCCACTGGGGGTGACCAAAAGAAAGGGGTTACAAAGCCTCCCCAGGAGAAAGTGGATGACACTAGAAATAAAGAAAAAGAGTCCTCTGTAGGCCCCCAAAAACCAGACCTGGTGGGTGGGCCCCAAGACACACCCCAAAACAAAGGTGGGTACCAGGGTAAGAACTGGGATGCCACTAAGGCATGGTGCAAAAACTGTAGACAGACAGGGCACCACACCAAGGACACTTCCTGTCCCAAAAACAAAAACCCTAGCAAAATCCCAGGGGTGACCAGTGTAGCCATTGGGGATGACTCCTCAGATGAGGAGGACTTCATAGTCTTCAACTGGAAAAAGTGCCCAACAGGTGAGTTGGAGATTCCAGAGTGAAGTAGACACTTCCAACACCTACTGGTGAATGGAATCCCAGCCACTGCCCTGAGAGACACTTGTGCCAGTCACACTATTGTGCATGACAGGCTGGTGTCCTCAAACCAGTACATCCCAGGTGAGATTGCCAGAGTAAGAGTTAGCCCAGACAGGGTCACTGATAGGCCTGTGGCTTTTGTGCCCACAGAAGTGGGTGGGACTTTTAGCTGGAGAAGGGTGGTAGTCAGTACAGACCTCCCCCTTGATTGTCTCCTTGGAAATGACTACCCGGAGGTTAGTCAGAGCCCAAGAGAGGAACTGGTCCAGTGCCAGTCCTCTCCCAAGGATTCTGGAGGCACTACCCCTGCAGTAACTGCAAGTAGGCCCCAAAAGAAAAAGAAAGGAAAACAGAGTAGAAAAGGTGGACAACCTTTAGCCAAGGTTCCAGCAAGCCAAGGAGATTCTGCTCCAGTAGGCGAGAACTCCAAAAATGGCACTGGTAAAGTCC
Organism: Pleurodeles waltl; assembly: GCF_031143425.1. Classification (NCBI taxonomy): domain Eukaryota; kingdom Metazoa; phylum Chordata; class Amphibia; order Caudata; family Salamandridae; genus Pleurodeles; species Pleurodeles waltl. The sequence goes on from NC_090447.1 coordinate 651,052,264, forward strand.
GACCTGACCCACAAGAAGTCCTGGCTAGTCAGACAACTGTTAAACCTGAATGGGTGGCTCCTCTGTTCACAGAAGAAAGAGTGGAAGAAGGGTGTTTACTACAAGATGTAGTAACCCCCCACTCTTACACAGCAGACAGGCAACCTGAACCCAAATAAACCTGTAACTTAGCTCCTTCCCTTGTAGGTGAAGAGCTAAAGGTGTGGTTCTGGGCACTGGCAGCTGTCAGTGGCCTCTGCTGGGTGTTAGCCTTAATGGCTGCACTATCCTTGGCATGGTGGTCTGACCCCATTCCAAATAGAAAGTTAGGCCCCCTGACCCTGTTGGTCATGGTGGGGTTACTCCAGCTCTGGGTAACCTCTTTGGGTAAGCTAGGGGTGACCCTGGCTAAGATAAGATTAGCAGAAGTGGATACCTCTAACCCCAAAATAGAGAGAATGGATGAAGACATTAAAAGCACAGACAAGAGGCAATTCAGACTATGGCCCTCATTCTGACCTTGGCGGGCGGCGGAGGCCGCCCGCCAAAGTCCCGCCGTCAGATTACCGTTCCGCGGTCGAAAGACCGCGGCGGTAATTCTGACTTTCCCGCTGGGCTGGCGGGCGGTCGCCTTCAGACCGCCCGCCAGCCCAGCGGGAAAGAGGCTTCCACGATGAAGCCGGCTCGGAATCGAGCCGGCGGAGTGGAAGCTGTGCGACGGGTGCAGTTGCACCCGTCGCGTATTTCACTGTCTGCGCAGCAGACAGTGAAATACATGTAGGGGCCCTCTTACGGGGGCCCCTGCAATGCCCATGCCAGTGGCATGGGCACTGCAGGGGCCCCCAGGGGCCCCGCGACCCCCCCTACCGCCATCCGGATCCCAGCGGTCGGACCGCCGGGATCTGGATGGCGGTAGGGGGGGTCGGAATCCCCGCGGCGGTGCAGCAAGCTGCGCCGCCGTGGAGGATTCAATGGGGCGGCGGTACACTGGCGGGAGCCCGCCAGTGGTGCCGGTCCGACCGCGGCTTTACCGCCGCGGTCGGAATCCCCATTGGAGCACCGCCGGCCTGTCGGCGGTGCTCCCGCGGTCCTCCGCCCTGGCGGTCAAAGACCGCCAGGGTCAGAATGAGGGCCTATGTCCTATCACTGTGGAAGTGGGTCAGTTCCCCAGAGGGAATGACCTTAACAGGAGGATGTAAGGAAGAGTAGGCCCTGCAACAAACCAGCCTATTTCCTCTACTCTTCCTCGCCTGACAGACTAGGAAGACTCTCCCAGCTTTGGCTGAGTCTTCTGGCCTGTGGGCTGGGGGGGGCTTGTGTAAGGAAATGGCTCCCTGTTGCAATTACCCCCCACTTTTTGCCTGATACTGATGCTGACTTGACTGAGAAGTGTGCTGGGACCCTGCTAACCAGGCCCCAGCACCAGTGTTCCTTCACCTAAAATGTACCATTGTCTCCACAATTGGCACAACCCTGGCACCCAGGTAAGTCCCTTGTAACTGGTACCCCTGGTACCAAGGGCCCTGATGCCAGGGAAGGTCTCTAAGGGCTGCAACATGTCTTATGCCACCCTAGGGACCCCTCACTCAGCACAGACACACTGCTTGCCAGCTTGTGTGTGCTGGTGGAGAGAAAATGACTAAGTCGACATGGCACTCCCCTCAGGGTGCCATGCCAACCTCACACTGCCTGTGGCACAGGTAAGTCACCCCTCTAGCAGGCCTTTCAGCCCTAAGGCAGGGTGCACTATACCAGAGGTGAGGGCATAGGTGCATGAGCATTATGCCCCTACAGTGTCTAAGCAAAACCTTAGACATTGTAAGTGCAGAGTAGCCATAAGAGTATATGGTCTGGGAGTATGTCAAAAACGAACTCCACAGCTCCATAATGGCTACACTGAATACTGGGAAGTTTGGTATCAAACTTCTCAGAATAATAAACCCACACTGATGCCAGGGTTGGATTTATTAAAAAATGCACACAGAGGGCATCTTAGAGATGCCCCCTGTATTTTACCCAATTGTTCAGTGCAGGACTGACTGGTCTGTGCCAGCCTGCTGCTGAGAGACGAGTTTCTGACCCCATGTGGTGAGAGCCTTTGTGCTCTCTGAGGACAGAAACAAAGCCTGCTCTGGGTGGAGGTGCTTCACACCTCCCCCCTGCAGGGACTGTAACACCTAGCAGTGAGCCTCAAAGGCTCAGGCTTCCTGTTACAATGCCCCAGGGCACTCCAGCTAGTGGAGATGCCCACCCCCTGGACACAGCCCCCACTTTTGGCAGCAAGTCCAGGGGAGATAATGAGAAAAACAAGGAGGAGCCACCCACCAGTCAGGACAGCCCCCACGGTGTCCTGAGCTGAGGTGACCCCTGCCTTTAGAAATCCTCCCTTTTGATTTTGGAGGATTCCCTCAATAGGAATAGGGATGTGCCTCCCTCCCCTCAGGGAGGAGGCACATAGAGGGTGTAGCCACCCTCAAGGACAGTAGCCATTGGCTACTGCCCTCCCAGACCTAAACACGCCCCTAAATTCAGTATTTAGGGGCTCCCCAGAACCTAGGAAAGTAGATTCCTGCAACCTAAGACGAAGAAGGACTTCTGAGCTGAAAAAACAGCAGAGAAGACAGAGACACCAACTGCTTTGGCCCCAGCTCTACCGGCCTGTCTCCCCACTTCAAAAGAACTGCTCCAGTGACGCGTTCCACAGGGTCCAGCAACCTCTGAAGCCTCAGAGGACTACCCTGCATCTAAAAGGGCCAAGAACTCCCGAGGACAGCGGCTCTGCTCCAAGGAAGAAGCATCTTTGCAACAAAGAAGCAACTTTGAAAGAACACACGTTTCCCGCCGGAAGCGTGAGACTTTGCACTCTGCACCCGACGCCCCCGGCTCGACTTGTGGAGAACCAATGCTACAGGGAGGACTCCCCGGCGACTGCGACCCCGTGAGTAGCCAGAGTTGACCCCCCTGAGCCCCCACAGCGACGCCTGCAGAGGGAATCCAGAGGCTCTCCCTGATCGCGACTGCTTGCTTCTAAGAACCCGACGCCTGGTAAGGACACTGCACCCGCAGCCCCCAGGTCCTGAAGGATCCGACCTCCAGTGCAGGAGCGACCCCCAGGTGGCCCTCTCCCTTGCCCAGGTGGTGGCTACCCCGAGGAGCCCCCCCCCTTGCCTACCTGTATCGCTGAAGAGACCCCTAGGTCTCCCATTGAACTACATTGCAAACCAGACGCCTGTTTGCACACTGCACCCAGCCGCCCCCCTGCCGCTGAGGGTGTACTTTTTGTGCTGACTTGTGTCCCCCCCGGTGCCCTACAAAACCCCCCTGGTCTGCCCTCTGAAGACGCGGGTACTTACCTGCTGGCAGACTGGAACCGGGGCACCCCCTTCTCCATTGAAGCCTATGTGTTTTGGGCACCACTTTGACCTCTGCACCTGACCGGCCCTGAGCTGCTGGTGTGGTAACTTTGGGGTTGCCCTGAACCCCCAACGGTCGGCTACCTTGGACCCAACTTTGAACCCTGTAGGTGGTTTACTTACCTGTAAATCTAACAAACACTTACCTCCCTCAGGAAATGGTGAAAATTGCACTGTCTAGTTTTAAAATAGCTATTTGCCATTTGTGCAAAAACTGTATATGCTATTTTGCTAATTCAAAGTTCTTAAAGTTCCTAAGTGAAATACCTTTCATTTAAAATATTGTTTGTAAATCTTAAACCTGTGGTTCTTAAAAATAAACTAAGAAAATATATTTTTCTATATAAAAACCTATTGGCCTGGAATTGTCTTTGAGTGTGTGTTCCCCATTTATTGCCTGTGTGTGTACAACAAATGCTTAACACTACCCTCTGATAAGTCTACTGCTCGACCACACTACCACAAAATAGAGCATTAGAATTATCTCTTTTTGCCACTATCTTACCTCTAAGGGGAACCCTTGGACTCTGTGCATGCTATTTCTTACTTTGAAATAGTACATACAGAGCCAACTTCCTACATTGGTGGATCAGTGGTTGGGGTACAAGAATTTGCATTTGCTGGACTACTCAGCCAATACCTGATCACACAACTAAATTCCAAAAATTGTCATTAGAAACGGATTTTTGAAATTTGAGCTATTTTTCAAAAATTTTAAAAGTCCTGCTAGGGCCTTGTGTTGGTCCCTGTTAGCATTTCTTTTAGAGTTTAAAAGTTTTGAAAAAGTTTGAATTAAGTTCTAGAGATAGTTTTAGATTCTTAAAAAGTATTCCTACTTTTAGAAACATAGGGGGTCATTCTGACCCTGGCGGTCATTGACCGCCAGGGCCAACGACCGCGGGAGCACCGCCAACAGGCTGGCGGTGCTCCCAAGGGCATTCTGACCGCGGCGGTACAGCCGCGGTCAGAAACGGAAAACCGGCGGTGTACCGCCGGTTTTCCGCTGCCCTGGGGAATCCTCCATGGCGGCGCAGCTTGCTGCGCCGCCATGGGGATTCCGACCCCCATACCGCCATCCTGTTCCTGGTGGTTTTGGCCGCCAGGAACAGGATGGCGGTATGGGGTGTCGTGGGGCCCCTGGGGGCCCCTGCAGTGCCAATGGCATGGGCACTGCAGGGGCCCCCGTAACAGGGCCCCACCTTGATTTTCAGTGTCTGCCATGCAGACACTGAAAATCGCGACGGGTGCTACTGCACCCGTCGCACCCCTTCCACTCCGCCGGCTCCATTCGGAGCCGGCATCCTCATGGAAGGGTGTCTTTTGACCGCGCAGCGGTATTCTGGCGGCTCCCGCCGGCCCTGCGGTTACCGCGGCCGGCGGGAGTCAGAATGACCCCCATAATGTCTACTGCAGAAGAGACGGTGGTGGAGTTCAACCTCACCCCTTACCTGCTTCTTAGGATGTCAGAGTTAAGGACTCTCTGCAAAATCAAAAAGATAAAAACTGGGTCCAACTCTACCAAAGTACAGCTCCAGGAGCTTTTGGCAGAGTTCAAAAGGGACCACCCTTCTGAGGATAATCCTTCAGATGGGGAAATTAGTGAACAGGAGGATGACTTTCCCCCTCCTGTCCTAACTAGGGAGAACAGGGTCCCTCAAACCCTGACTCCTCAAATCATAGTCAGAGAGACTGGTTCTTCCACAGGGGAGACCAGTACCTCTGAAAGCATTGAGGGCAGCCTCAATGAAGAGGACCTCCTGTTAGCCAGGATGGCCAAAAGATTGGCTTTGGAGAAGCAGCTCCTAGCCATAGAAAGGGAAAGAAAAGAGATGGGTTTAGCTCCCATCAATGGTGGCAGCAACTTAAATAGGGTCAGAGAGAATACTGACATCCTAAAAATCCCCAAAGGGATTGTAACAAAATATGAAGATGGTGATGACATCACCAAATGGTTCACAGCTTTTGAGAGGGCTTGTGCAACCAGAAAAGTAAACAGATCTCACTGGGGAGCTCTCCTTTGGGAAATGTTCACTGGAAAGTGTAGGGATAGACTCCTCACACTCTCTGGAAAAGATGCAGAATCCTATGACCTCATGAAGGCTACCCTGATTGAGGGCTTTGTATTCTCAACTGAGGAGTACAGGATTAGGTTCAGGAGGGCTAAAAAATCCTCGAGCCAGACCTGGGTTGATTTTGTAGACTACTCGGTGAAAACACTAGATGGTTGGGTAACTGGAAATGAAGTGCATGACTATGTTGGGCTTTTTAATTTGTTTATGAAAGAACACATTTTAAGTAACTGCTTCAATGAAAAGTTGCATCAGTATCTGGTAGACCTAGGTCCAATTTCTCCCCAAGAATTGGGAAAGAAGGCAGACCACTGGGTCAAGACTAGGGTAACCAAAACTTCCACTGGGGGTGACCAAAAGAAAGGGGTTACAAAGCCTCCCCAGGAGAAAGTGGATGACACTAGAAATAAAGAAAAAGAGTCCTCTGTAGGCCCCCAAAAACCAGACCTGGTGGGTGGGCCCCAAGACACACCCCAAAACAAAGGTGGGTACCAGGGTAAGAACTGGGATGCCACTAAGGCATGGTGCAAAAACTGTAGACAGACAGGGCACCACACCAAGGACACTTCCTGTCCCAAAAACAAAAACCCTAGCAAAATCCCAGGGGTGACCAGTGTAGCCATTGGGGATGACTCCTCAGATGAGGAGGACTTCATAGTCTTCAACTGGAAAAAGTGCCCAACAGGTGAGTTGGAGATTCCAGAGTGAAGTAGACACTTCCAACACCTACTGGTGAATGGAATCCCAGCCACTGCCCTGAGAGACACTTGTGCCAGTCACACTATTGTGCATGACAGGCTGGTGTCCTCAAACCAGTACATCCCAGGTGAGATTGCCAGAGTAAGAGTTAGCCCAGACAGGGTCACTGATAGGCCTGTGGCTTTTGTGCCCACAGAAGTGGGTGGGACTTTTAGCTGGAGAAGGGTGGTAGTCAGTACAGACCTCCCCCTTGATTGTCTCCTTGGAAATGACTACCCGGAGGTTAGTCAGAGCCCAAGAGAGGAACTGGTCCAGTGCCAGTCCTCTCCCAAGGATTCTGGAGGCACTACCCCTGCAGTAACTGCAAGTAGGCCCCAAAAGAAAAAGAAAGGAAAACAGAGTAGAAAAGGTGGACAACCTTTAGCCAAGGTTCCAGCAAGCCAAGGAGATTCTGCTCCAGTAGGCGAGAACTCCAAAAATGGCACTGGTAAAGTCCGACCTGACCCACAAGAAGTCCTGGCTAGTCAGACAACTGTTAAACCTGAATGGGTGGCTCCTCTGTTCACAGAAGAAAGAGTGGAAGAAGGGTGTTTACTACAAGATGTAGTAACCCCCCACTCTTACACAGCAGACAGGCAACCTGAACCCAAATAAACCTGTAACTTAGCTCCTTCCCTTGTAGGTGAAGAGCTAAAGGTGTGGTTCTGGGCACTGGCAGCTGTCAGTGGCCTCTGCTGGGTGTTAGCCTTAATGGCTGCACTATCCTTGGCATGGTGGTCTGACCCCATTCCAAATAGAAAGTTAGGCCCCCTGACCCTGTTGGTCATGGTGGGGTTACTCCAGCTCTGGGTAACCTCTTTGGGTAAGCTAGGGGTGACCCTGGCTAAGATAAGATTAGCAGAAGTGGATACCTCTAACCCCAAAATAGAGAGAATGGATGAAGACATTAAAAGCACAGACAAGAGGCAATTCAGACTATGGCCCTCATTCTGACCTTGGCGGGCGGCGGAGGCCGCCCGCCAAAGTCCCGCCGTCAGATTACCGTTCCGCGGTCGAAAGACCGCGGCGGTAATTCTGACTTTCCCGCTGGGCTGGCGGGCGGTCGCCTTCAGACCGCCCGCCAGCCCAGCGGGAAAGAGGCTTCCACGATGAAGCCGGCTCGGAATCGAGCCGGCGGAGTGGAAGCTGTGCGACGGGTGCAGTTGCACCCGTCGCGTATTTCACTGTCTGCGCAGCAGACAGTGAAATACATGTAGGGGCCCTCTTACGGGGGCCCCTGCAATGCCCATGCCAGTGGCATGGGCACTGCAGGGGCCCCCAGGGGCCCCGCGACCCCCCCTACCGCCATCCGGATCCCAGCGGTCGGACCGCCGGGATCTGGATGGCGGTAGGGGGGGTCGGAATCCCCGCGGCGGTGCAGCAAGCTGCGCCGCCGTGGAGGATTCAATGGGGCGGCGGTACACTGGCGGGAGCCCGCCAGTGGTGCCGGTCCGACCGCGGCTTTACCGCCGCGGTCGGAATCCCCATTGGAGCACCGCCGGCCTGTCGGCGGTGCTCCCGCGGTCCTCCGCCCTGGCGGTCAAAGACCGCCAGGGTCAGAATGAGGGCCTATGTCCTATCACTGTGGAAGTGGGTCAGTTCCCCAGAGGGAATGACCTTAACAGGAGGATGTAAGGAAGAGTAGGCCCTGCAACAAACCAGCCTATTTCCTCTACTCTTCCTCGCCTGACAGACTAGGAAGACTCTCCCAGCTTTGGCTGAGTCTTCTGGCCTGTGGGCTGGGGGGGGCTTGTGTAAGGAAATGGCTCCCTGTTGCAATTACCCCCCACTTTTTGCCTGATACTGATGCTGACTTGACTGAGAAGTGTGCTGGGACCCTGCTAACCAGGCCCCAGCACCAGTGTTCCTTCACCTAAAATGTACCATTGTCTCCACAATTGGCACAACCCTGGCACCCAGGTAAGTCCCTTGTAACTGGTACCCCTGGTACCAAGGGCCCTGATGCCAGGGAAGGTCTCTAAGGGCTGCAACATGTCTTATGCCACCCTAGGGACCCCTCACTCAGCACAGACACACTGCTTGCCAGCTTGTGTGTGCTGGTGGAGAGAAAATGACTAAGTCGACATGGCACTCCCCTCAGGGTGCCATGCCAACCTCACACTGCCTGTGGCACAGGTAAGTCACCCCTCTAGCAGGCCTTTCAGCCCTAAGGCAGGGTGCACTATACCAGAGGTGAGGGCATAGGTGCATGAGCATTATGCCCCTACAGTGTCTAAGCAAAACCTTAGACATTGTAAGTGCAGAGTAGCCATAAGAGTATATGGTCTGGGAGTATGTCAAAAACGAACTCCACAGCTCCATAATGGCTACACTGAATACTGGGAAGTTTGGTATCAAACTTCTCAGAATAATAAACCCACACTGATGCCAGGGTTGGATTTATTAAAAAATGCACACAAAGGGCATCTTAGAGATGCCCCCTGTATTTTACCCAATTGTTCAGTGCAGGACTGACTGGTCTGTGCCAGCCTGCTGCTGAGAGACGAGTTTCTGACCCCATGTGGTGAGAGCCTTTGTGCTCTCTGAGGACAGAAACAAAGCCTGATCTGGGTGGAGGTGCTTCACACCTCCCCCCTGCAGGAACCGTAACACCTGGCAGTGAGCCTCAAAGGCTCAGGCTTCCTGTTACAATGCCCCAGGGCACTCCAGCTAGTGGAGATGCCCGCCCCCTGGACACAGCCCCCACTTTTGGCGGCAAGTCCAGGAGAGATAATGAGAAAAACAAGGAGGAGTCACCCACCAGTCAGGACAGCCCCTAAGGTGTCCTGAGCTGAGGTGACCCCTGCCTTTAGAAATCCTCCCTCTTGATTTTGGAGGATTCCCTCAATAGGAATAGGGATGTGCCCCCCTCCCCTCAGGGAGGAGACACAAAGAGGGTGTAGCCACCCTCAAGGACAGTAGCTATTGGCTACTGCTCTCCCAGACCTAAACACGCCCCTAAATTCAGTATTTAGGGGCTCCCCAGAACCTAGGAAAGTAGATTCCTGCAACCTAAGACGAAGAAGGACTGCTGAGCTGAAAAACCTGCAGAGAAGACGAAGATACCAACTGCTTTGGCCCCAGCTCTACCGGCCTGTCTCCCCACTTCTAAAGACACTGCTCCAGCGACGTGTTCCACAGGGTCCAGTGACCTCTGAAGCCTCAGAGGACTACCTTGCATCTAGAAGGACCAAGAACTCCAGAGGACAGTGGCTCTGCTCCACAAAGACTGCAACTTTGCAACAAAGAAGCAACTTTGAAACAACACACGTTTCCCACCGGAAGCGTGAGACTTTGCACTCTGCACCCGACGCCCCCAGCTCGACTTGTGGAGAACAAACACTACAGGGAGGACTCCCCGGTGACTACGAGACCGTGAGTAGCCAGAGTTGACCCCCCTGAGCCCCCACAGCGACGCCTGCAGAGGGAATCCTGAGGCTCCCTCTGACCGCGACTGCCTGCTTCAAAGACCCGATGCCTGGTGAAGACACTGCACACACAGCCCCCAGGACCTGAAGGATCCGACCTCCAGTGCAGGAGCGACCCCCAGGTGGCCCTCTCTCTTGCCCAGGTGGTGGCTACCCCGAGGAGCCCCCCCCTTGCCTGCCTGCATTGCTGAAGAGACCCCTAGGTCTCCCATTGAACTACATTGCAAAACCGACGTCTGTTTGCACACTGCACCCAGCCGCCCCCGTGCCGCTGAGGGTGTACTTTTTGTGCTGACTTGTGTCCCCCCCGGTGCCCTACAAAACCCCCCTTGTCTGCCTTCCGAAGACGCGGGTACTTACCTGCTGGCAGACTGGAACCGGGGCACCCCCTTCTCCATTGAAGCCTATGTGTTTTGGGCACCACTTTGACCTCTGCACCTGACTGGCATTGAGCTGCTGGTGTGGTAACTTTGGGGTTGCCCTGAACCCCCAACGGTGGGCTACCTTGGACCCAACTTTGAACCCTGTAGGTGGTTTACTTACCTGCAAATTTAACAAACACTTACCTCCCCCAGGAACTGGTGAAAATTGCACTGTCTAGTTTTAAAATAGCTATTTGCCATTTGTGTGAATACTGTATGTGCTATTTCGCTAATTCAAAGTTCCTGAAGTTCCTAAGTGAAATACCTTTCATTTAAAGTATTGTTTGTAAATCTTGAACCTGTGGTTCTTAAAAATAAACTAAGAAAATATATTTTTCTATATAAAAACCTATTGGCCTGGAATTGTCTTTGAGTGTGTGTTCCCCATTTATTGCCTGTGTGTGTACAACAAATGTTTAACACTACCCTCTGATAAGCCTTCTGCTCGACCACACTACCACAAAATAGAGCATTAGAATTATCTCTTTTTTCCACTATCTTACCTCTAAGGGGAACCTTTGGACTCTGTGCATGCTATTTCTTACTTTGAAATAGTACATACAGAGCCAACTTCCTACACTATGGCATACCGTACTAAAGAGGGAAGCACACTGGATTCAGAATGTGAGTCTGGGTGTGTGCAGATGAGGGATTATCTGGGTACAAATATTCCATTTCCAGGACACTCTGAAAAAGGGAGACAGGGAACATGACAGTGACAGGACTTATGACCTGGGTTAGCATGTGCAGGGGATGTCTTGTGAGCAATGCTAGTCATACCTGGGGCACTCGTGCTATCCATTTGCTGCTCATATGGAATTCTTGTCACAAATACTCCTTGCAAAGATAGCTGATGTAACACTTACTGATGTCAAAGGTCTGGTCATACCTTCTTGTTACCAATGGAATGGCACATCCACTGCCTCATGTATGAGGTATTTTTTGTTCATATTGAATGATGGTGTCTTAGTTGTGTGCCATATGCTGCAATGAACCATGTTGCCACAATGTATGTGTGAAATAGCTGTGCTCCACTGATATTGCCCTTCGAATGTGAAATGGACAGGATATATGTCATTTACAGTGTGTGTGAAGTTGGGTGTATATTCATACCCATCAAATATGATGTAGATTTTTCTGTATCCTAATCTGTATTTCTGCAATGCTCCATGAGGCTACACTCTGATTATGATTCTTAGGGATAATGATATGCAAAAATGATTAACCAGACCATGATATAGTGAGTAGAATAGGTGTTTATTGACACATGGTAAGACAGTGGTGATGGATGAGTAGAGTTAAAAGAAACTTTGGACAATATGTTGTCGCCGATGCAATCCTGCAGCTGTGTTTGGATGGTCACCCTCATGTTGATGGACAGCATCCTCCTATTCCTCCTCTTCAGGCATTTGTGGGTCGGGTTCATATAGGGGAATGTTCCTCCTCACACATATGTTGTGCAGGATGGCGCAGGTCAAAATGATTTTGCACACCATTTCAGGTGAGTATAGGAGTCTGCCTCCGGTGATGTCGAGGCACCTGAATCTTGACTTAAGGATGCCAAAGGTTCTCTCGACTGTGGTGGGTGTCCTCCAATGTGCCTCATTATAGGCACACTCTGATGCTGTGCTTGGGTTTGCAAATGGGGTCATGATCCATGGCTGGATCCCATACCCCTGATCAGCTGAAAGGGAAAATGAGTGAGAAAATGTTGATGTTGCTTGCACCATGATTCTCACTTTGCATGGCAGTTGTTCTCTTGTGTTGTCTGTGACTCATCAGTGTTTGTGTTATTGTGTGGAATCCTAGGCTTCTAGGATGTACCATCAGCATTGGGTTGTTTCCTTATCTGAACTGGTGTTTGGCTGATTGACCTGATATCAGCGGTGTTTTTGTAGACTTGCAGTACATTGTGTACTCCCATACATGATGTCATGTGAAAGAGGTGTCCATGTGTCTTAACTGGGGGTGACATGATACTTCCATACACAGATAAATTTCCACTGTGGTGGTAACACGGTTGCATCTATATGGCCTGGACATTCCATCCAATTTGCAATAGAATTAGTTAAACATCAGTGAGGCCCTTAGATTTGGCAAGGTAACAATGTACAATACATCTCCATATGTTGTCAGCACTGACGTGTTGACAATTGACTAAGCAAAAATATCCCATGTGTGACAAATTCTCTGCAGACCTATTTCTCTGCCCTTGCCAAGTCAACTCAGGTTCAAACGTGTACCTATACTACTGAACATGTTCTAGTTCAGCTGGCTAACTTGGTTGTGAGGTTGTCATTTTGAGTGTCAGAAGGTCCATATACCTGTACATCTGTTGTGTGTGTGTGTGTGAAATTGTCTCAATCCGTATGTGTAGGGATGTGCAGTTTCAATATTGTCACATCAATATGTGTTCTTAGCACAGTCCACTTGCTTATTGGTAGTGGGCAATGTCAGAGCAGGAGTGATGTGAGATATTGGTACAGCCTCAATGATTCCATGTCACCTTCATTGTAGTCATTATCATGCTATGTGTGTCATGGTGTTTGAGCTGCAGCAAAACACATTATACACCCCTTACACAGTACTTATTGCTTGAAAGGGTGTTTGATTGGGTGTTCTTGCTGTGATATTGTAAGATTAATCTTCCAAGTTGTACTGCCAGTTAAGGCCATTTCATTGCCATTGTGTTGTTTTAAATTGTTCCCTTGTGTATGTGGAGTGGCATCAGTTGTTATTTGGTTCTGTCATATGTCCATAGATGTGTATCCAAATGGGTGAGGATATCAAACATGCCTCGTGGTGTGACAACCTCAGTGTGTTCCTGGTCATGTGTCAATGTAGTGGTATATGTGTTGTTTGTCCTAGAGGGTTGTTGTGCAGTGTGTATATAAGTAGGTTTCTGTACTTACCAACAAGTAGGCCATTTCCATATCGTCCATCCTGGAAGTGTTGATTGATGGCGCAGGGGCGGAAGATGAATGAATCATGTACACTCCCAGGATACTTTGGCATGATGTTGGTAATCAATCCCCAGTGATCGACAATGGCTTGCACATTGATGGAGTGTGTGTGCTTTCTGTTGCAGTATAGATGTTCGGTTGCAGCAGGTGGCACAAGGCGTACATGTGTGCAGTCAATGGCACCAAGCACCTGTGGGAAGCTGTTGATTTGGTAGAAGCCCTGTTTGGTCTCCTGCTGCTTCTGCTGTGTGATGGGGAAGCTGATGTGGCGGGGTGTGAGGGAGAGGATGGCATCCAGTAACTTAGTTAGGAAGGCAGAGAATGAGGGCTGTGAGATCCTGGCAACCAGGGCACCAGTGGTTTGAAAAGAGCCACTTGCCAACATGTGGAGTACAGCTAGCAGCTTGGTTTTTGGCGGAATGGTATGGAGTGTCTGCAAGCTGGGTGCCAACTGTGGCTCAATGTTGCGCAGCAGCTGCTGAATGGCTTGCCAGTTGAGCCTGCACCTCTGGATGATGTCTTGTTGCCGGAGTCCCAGAAGGGTTGTCCTGGTCCGGAATATCCTCTCCTGCCTTCTGCGTTGCCTTTGGGGTCCCTGCTGGTGTTGTGGAAGCTGCTGTTGTTGGTCCTGTGCTCTGCGTTGGCGTGCATACTGGATGAATAGCACCGTCATGTCTTCCTTTTGGAGCTCGGCTGTTGCTTGTGTGTGTTTTCCTTAAGTACTGGTGTGTTTGCCCCATTTTAACACATGCCATGTCCCAGGCGTTATTTTTTTACGCAAATTGGGCTGTGCGTCATTTTCTGACTCCGCCTCCAGGCTGTGTAGGATTTTTGCGCGGTAGCATAAATATGGCGCACGGGTGTTTACGTCATTTTTTGGACGGGAACGCCTACCTTGCATGTCATTAACCCAAGGCGGTTTCCCGTATCCAGAAAATGGCGCACACAACGGAATGTTGGCGTTTGCGGGCGTCAAAGTATAAATGTGGTGCACGGTTTGCGCCGAATGTGCGTCAAAATGTTTGACGCACATTCGGCACAAACAGAGTATAAATATGGGCCCAAGTGTCTCATACACTTTTCAATATACTCCGGAGTTTTAGATCACGCAGGGTCCATACATCAACAACCACGTGGACAATTATTGAGCACAAAGCGCCACACACATGTGAAGTTGGACGACTTCCCTACTCTTACACCATGGAGTATGCACACTCCTTCCACAACATCATTTGGAGTATGCAAACTCCATAAACCCTCACAAACCTCACAATTTACCTGCAATTTGCAGAAGCTATGCAAGCACAACCTACTGAATTCACACTGTCACTAGAATACCAAGAACATCCTCAAACAACCATTAGCAGGATCCAGGATTCTGGGAAAGTCATTTCTGGGCTTCAGGAAACATGTTCTCTCTAATTAGCATAGCTGAAAAACAAAATCTAAATCTCAATAATATTGAACCTTCACCTCTTTTACAATCTCAGAACATCTATCATGGGCTCTTAAGGAAACAAACCTTCACCTCTCTTTACCAACACTGTTAACACCTGTTGCCCTGTCCCGGACATCTATGATAAGCCCTTAATGAGACTAACCATCCCCTGCTACCATCGCTGTTAGTGCACCTGACCTTAATAAGTAAACTTACAAGGGGACGCAAATAGGTCGATGAACCTTTTGACTCGCAATTAAAATGTTCTTACCATAGCTCCAGTACATAATCAATAACCAATACACAATAGCAGTAATCAACAACAATCAATAACATCAGTAATCAATGGAGTCAGTGATTGTCACGCACCATGACCTTGCAGTCATGAATAACCACACCTTTTAGTAAAAGTTAGAATATTTATTTCCCTGTATTATCAATGCTAAGGTCATGTAGATTAATTACAAAATCAAATGAAACACACAGAGAAACAATACTGGTTGTCCAAAGTGGTGGAAGAAACGTAATGTAATTAAAGCCTGAACTACGACACAGTCTAAGGTTATGGTGCAACTAAATAACAAGGTCAACTGCAACAAAGTGATAACATACATTTGATTTCAGCAGAGCAATTCATCAAGCATTATTCCCTATTAGCACATTTTCTTTAGTGAGGATTCTTAACTAACATCAGATTAGCATCAGCATGTTGGGCTCCATGCAAAACAATTTTGTAACACCAATTTGGAAAAGCATCTACCTATGGCTCTCCCAAACAGTGCAGTTGGTACCTAGAAAGGAAAAACAAATAGACATAAAAGTCAACAGTTTATTACATTATACCTATCCTCATTGTGGATCAGCAAGCAAAGTCAGTCTTCCTCCTCAGGACATCAGTCTATCAGCAAGGCAATCAGGATTCTGCATCAAAGTTCAGAAAACGCAGTCTTTAAGCATTAAAATTAAGCATGTCTCTTGTCAGGGCGCAAAATGGGCAAGAATGAACCTGTCTTCTCTCTGTGCAGTGTTGTTAAATCAAAACTAGTAAACTATTTCCCAAATCCCCATTGGTCAGTCAATCGCATGTTCACACTTTGTCCAATAAAACTAAAACAAATGTATGAATTCTACCATTACTCCAATCACATGTTGTTGATTGGTTGTCCTGCAATGTCCTCATCATCCGGCTTGTCAGGTAACAATATTGTTACAGCTTCTACTCCAGTCAGTGTCTCCATTGTTCTCCTCTGGAGAAAGTCAGTCTCACACACATTACACACAAAATGTTACATTAGCAAGAACAGCATTTTCTAGTAGTCAGTTCTCATGAGAACCTTTAGTTATGAGCACATTTAAAAAATGCAAAATGGAAAATCACATTTTAACTCCATAGGAAAGCCATTGATTAAACGTTAAGAAATACAGCTTTGTCATGAGGCCTGGCAAGTAGGCCAAGACCTTCGTAAGTTAAGGCCTACAATTAATAAAGCTAGAACATAAAGCATAACCCTTAATATGACATATTACTACATTAGTCACACACATATTCAACATTTCACAATATTAAACTACTAGTAAGTACACTTTGTGAACAAATCGGCCACTCATCGTAATCACATTTTCAAATGCGTATATTATTTTTCAACGTTATTATATTTTCTACACAAAACTCTTATTCAGAATACATGAACACTCATTAATAATTTTTATGAAGTACACCTGCGCTAGCACTTACACACAGCACTATTTATCTACCCTTTGTGAAATTGAGAAAGATTCCCTTTGTCGGTTTTCAAATCTTGAACAATTTTCATTGGACGGTTAGGTTCAGCTGAAGTTGTATCAAAGTGTCTTTCATTACAGTTCATACAACATAATGGGCCAGATTGAAGAAAAGTGGCGCTGTTTTTTTCTTGCGCCCCTTAGCATGTGCTTAATTTGTAAATAAAAACATGCCAGTGCCCAAAGCCCTCCTCTGAAACATTCGGCTGCTACAATTATATGTGTGAGCAGGGAAGACTGAGGCAGCATAATACTGAAGCCATCTCGGGCCTCTGCAATACATATACAACCATTCCTTCAGCTCACTTGCATATTTCTGCTTTCTCCCTTTGTGACGGTTTTTTGTTTTTCTCTTCCTCTGTCTTTCCCATATCTGTCTTTCGCTTGCAGTAAATGCTTGAGGCTGAAAAAAAAGTGCTGGCCCTCAAAAATAAGTGCCTGTGCCCGCACAAGAAACCACCTGCTCAAATTAAGCACTGCTGTTAGTGTCCCCCTAACACCACCATGTGTGTGCTGTACCTAAGATATGGCGCACCATGGCGGTAGTTAGGGAACTAACGTAAAAAAAATGTATGCTACTTCGGAGCTTTGCAGGATAAGCATAAAAAAAAATTATGCTAAGCTTCCAAAGCCCATAGAGGCCTAATATGAATAATGGTGTGCCTCCTTTTAACGCCTGCTCAGAGCAGGCGTTAAAAGTGGCCAAAAAATTATGCTTAGAAATCTCTTAGATTTCTTTGTACCATTTTTTCAGGCTCCCCTAACTGGGGTACCCACCCATTGCATACATTATGCATGGCGCATGAATGATGTAAGGCAAAGGGTTGTAAATTGGCGCAACGCATGCATTGCACCAGTTTGTAAATCTGCTGCAGCGTTTTTGGCCATCTAACACCACATTAGTGTAAAAAAAATGACGCTAATGTGTTGTTAGACCTGCCCCAATATTTCAAATTATTTCTGAAAAATGCGACAAAAATTTAAATTGTGCATTTTTTACCAGTCTTATCATATGTTTTTTTTCCCTTTCATTCAGACTATGTTGGTTCTCTGATGTACTTTTTCCTTGGCACTGCACAGAAGCTGACACCTAAAGAGGTTGGAAAGGAATACCATTAGATTGGGCTGATGACTGCCACATTTCTGGTCGTCTTCTCTTGCAGTTCTCTTCCCTTACTTACTTACTCTTCTCGTATTTCGTTGCATTAGCTTTCCTACAGAGATGAGAGGTTGTTTTCCCCTTTCCTTTCATTACCTTTGAAACTCTTTTTTGAGGCATATTTACGAGTGCCGCCTTAGCATCATTTTTTTTTATGGCAAGGAGGCTCTAACTAGACCCCGCGCCATATTTACAAAGTAGCGCAATGCAAGCATTGCATCATTTTGTAACCCCTTGCACCACATTTTTCCTGCACCAGGAATAATATATGCAAGGGGTGCATTCCCACGCAGGGAGGCCCAATAATATGGTGCTGTGAAATCTACAAGATTTCACTGCACTATTCTAGTGTCAATTTTTAACGGCTGCCCAGATTTACAAGAAGCCTGCCCTGTTTTACACGCCTTGTAAAGGTGGTGCACTGCACAGCGCCTCCAGAGCATCGCAAAAAGTGACGCTCCAGTGGGGCAAGGGCCTTTTAAATCTGGCCCTTGGTTCTAGAATGGCTTAAATGGAGGTTTTTCTTTTAAATGCTCTAAAATCATATATTGTCTGCTGGTGCCATCCTGGTGCCATCCTGGTGCTCCTTACGCCCCCTACAACTGTTTTAGCATTTCTTTTTATTATAGTTCTAGGCCCATATTTACACTTTTTTAGCACCGCATTTTGTAATTGCAATTGTAATAGTTTTTATATAGTGCTTACTACCCCTGACGAGGCGTTGAAGCGCTTTTCGGTGAGTAGCACGCTACTCTGGAACCCAACAAGAATTAGTGATGGATTAGTATCGGGAAATATGAGTACAGTTTTAGTATTATTATGAGTTAATTTGAGCCGTGGATATGAGAGTTTGTTAGTTAGATTGACTGGAGTAATGGAGGAGTGGAGGAGGAAAGAAATCCAGAAGTGTTAATTGGAAGTATATCCCTCATTTACTCAACCCAAAGGCTTGAGATGAGTAAAGGGGGATGGAGGAGGGAAGAGTCTGTGGAAGGGTTAGGGAGATCATAGTAGCAGGGTGAGATAAATGAGGGAGAATTTAGTAGGGTTGTGTGGGAGGTCATGGTAGTAGAGTGAGGTTTTGTGAGTTAGATGTGGAAGCGGAGGGAAGAGCTTAGGCAGAGTTATTTAGGAGATGAAAGTAGTAGAAAGGATTTGGGATGATTCAGAGTGGGAATGGAGGATAGTTTGATAGAGACATGACATATGATGATGGGTAGATAAGTGTGATAAGATGAGAGCAGGGATTCATAGATATCTAGTATAACAACCCACCCAGGAGCCATGCAATGACCCAAGAACATGCCAGGCACAGAAACATACATATACACATACATACATATATATATATATATATATATATATATATATATATATATATATATATATATATATATACACACACATACACACACACATACAAAGACACATGAATACACACACATATATGTACATACAATACATAATTAGAACCATGGGTACATATACTTAGTCAAACAGGTTTAAAGAGTGTGTGTGTATTTTATTGTTATGACATAGAAGCAATACATATTTTCTAAAGAACTATACATAACTAGAAATAGACACATAATCAGTAAAAATATTTATCAACATAGGCAAATGCAGTCCATAGTTGTTTGAATATGGTGGTTATGAAGGAAAGAGCCAACTCTTGAGTAGTTTTCTGAAGACCAGAAAGTTATCTGTGGCTGTTATAGTTGGGGGTAATGAATTCCATATTTTGGCTGCTTGAACTGAGAAGGATGTACCACCTATAGTCTTTTTCTTGTATGGTGGTGTTCTAAGGTGGGGTACCAATCTTGAGCAGAGGTTTCTTTGTTGGATGTATTTGGTTATTTCGTTTCTGATAAAAAGCGGTCCTGTTCTATGTATAGCTTTGTGGGTGATACAAAGCAGCTTGAAAGTGCATTTTCTGGCAACAGGTAACCAGTGTAGTGCTCTCAAGGCAGGGGAGATGTGGGATTGTGGCTTTACATGTAATAGTAGCCTGGCTGTGGAATTCTGGATACGTTGTAGTTTTTTCATAATAGATAGAGATGATCCATGGTAGAAGCCATTGGCATAATCCAGTTTGGATAGTACAAGCGAGATAGTAGCTTGCACGTTGTATGGAAATCCGAGGTGGGGGAATATGCGTCGTAAAGTCTTCAAGGTGATGAAGCTTGTTCGTGCTAATTTGTCTACTTGGGCATTCATAGTTAACTTAGAATCCATGGTGATTCCAAGGTTTTTAACTTCCTTGGATAATTGAGGAGGTGGTCCGAGGTCGTCAGGCCAGACGCACAGAGGGTCATAACTTTTCCAGTCACCACATATGAGTATTTCTGTTTTGGAGGTATTTAGTTGGAGATGGCTCCAGGTCATCCACTGATCAACGGCTCTGAGGCAACTGAAGATTTGTGAGTTTTCAATGTTTTTGGGGTATTCTAATTTAAGTAGTATTTGTGTGTCATCTGCATAGTTGTAGCATGTGAGATGGAAATCATTGATCAGTTCTGATAAAGATATCATGTAGATGTTGAAAAGCAAAGGTGAGATGATTGATCCTTAGGGGACCCCTGCTTTTGTGAGGTAGGGTTCGGATGAGAAGGGGGGCGAGTGGATGATATTAGATCTTTTTTGAAGATAGGAAGTAATCCAGTCGAGAGCAATCCCTTGTATGCCAGCTTTCTTGGAGCCTTTGAATTAGGGTGTCATGGTCAACCGTATCAAAGGCAGCCGAGAGGTCCAAGAGAAGTAGTGCAGCAACTCCATTGCGGTCGACTGTGTTTTTAATATCATCCCAGATTGCTATGAGTGCCGATTCACTGCTTCTTCGTGGGTGGAATCCAGTTTGGGAGTCTGAAAGTATAGAATTGTCTACAATGAATTGTGACATCTGGGCGAATGCTGCTCTTTCTATCAATTTGCCCAGGAAAGGTCCATTTGTTATTGGTCTGAAGTTGTTGGGGTCTTGTGGGTCTAGATTTGTTTTCTTTAATAACAGTCGTATGTATGCCTTTTTCAGGTCTAAAGGAAATGTTCCTGTAGTTAAAGAGTTGTTGATGATTCTTCTTACAGGTATGGCAGCAGAAGTAGATAGAAGAATGTTCTTGAAGATTTGTGGTGGGCAAGGGTCAGAAGGGCAACCGGAAGGTCTGCTTGCTTTGACCAAATCCATCAATTCAACTTGGGATATTTGTTGGAAGGACTGTAGAATTATAAAATTCCTTGGTTGTAGATTGAGCATTTTTAATTCTGTCTGAGTAGTACCTTTTTTTAGCTTTTTTGACTGAGGATTTGTATATTCTGTTAAGTTTGTGTAGCTGCAGTTTGTCTTGAATGTTGTTTGTTTTGAGCCAGGTCCGCTGCAACTTTCTGATTTGTTGCTTTATCTTTTTAAGTTCTATGTTTCTCCAAGGTGTTGTTTTTCTTTTGTCATGTTTAGTTTTTCTGAGTGGTATTAGGATATCAAAAGCTTCCTGTAGCCACTCGTAAAGTTTTGGCACATAATTAATTGTATCTAGATCTGTGTTGGCTGTTAGTTGTGTTTCTAAGTCATCCAAATTGAGTTTGCTCCATGGTCGATAGGTGCATGTATGTAAGTAGTTGTGGGGTGTGTTGATTTGTGGAGTTGTATGTCGGAAAGTTATCAAATGGTGGTCTGACCAAGGGATTGGCGTGATGCTATGAATAGTAACTAGTTCAGGCTGAGCAAAAATGACATCTAGGATGTGTCCAGCAATGTGTGTGGGATTGTGTACAATCTGATGTAGGTTCAATGCGACTAGGCCAGTGGTGATAGCTTTTGGATGGGGCATATTGGGTTTGTCAAACCAAATGTTTAGATCCCCAAGAATGCATAGGTTGGAGTATAGCGTAATAAGGTTTGAGACTTTGCCTAGAAAAGCATCTGGGAATGTGGAGTTGTTAGGTGGAGGTCTGTAAAGGAGGAGAAAGTTACAGGATGAAGTTGGAGTAGGGTGGCATCTGGTAAGAAGGGCTTCACAACCTTGTTTGGAGATGTTGTCTGTTTTGCTGAGGTTCATTGCCTGTTTGAATATAATAGCTAGTCCACTTCCTCTCTTGCCTATACGGTTTTGTTTGATGGTTTGATAGCCCGGAGGAAAGGCTTTGTGCAACACTGGGGCCATGTCATCTCCCAACCAGGATTCTGTTATGAATAGTAAGTCAGGTTGTGTGTCTGTGAGCAGGTCGTAGATGTGGTGCTTGTTTTTTTAGATTGATCGAGCATTTATGAGCTGGCAGCTTAGAAAAGGTGTGTTAGTGGTAGTGTTGTTTTGTTTAGGAGAAGGGTAAGTAGTATAATTTGAGCTTGAAGCAGGAGTGTTGCTAGTTGTGATAACTGTTTGAGGCTCACAATAGTCTTGCTTTTCAATATAGTGTTCCTCTTCCAGCAGGTTAAGAAGGCATTTTGTTGGGTCTGTGTGTGTGGGTGGTGGATTTGGTGGCTGAGAGAGTTTTTCTTAGAGTAGTCTTATTATGTAATAGACAAGGGGATACGAGGTTGCTAAGAGTGGCATGTTTTTTATTTTGTCTGTGTTTGTTTAGTGTGGATGGAGTATGAGTTAGGGGTGGTGGAGGAGCATGTGGATCATAATGTAAGGCTCTAAATTGTGCAATGGAGGAGAGGTGAGTGAATGAAAGTTGCTGGGTTGAGGTGCTTGTAGTAGGTGTTTGTGAAGAGTGAGAAAGTAGGGGTGAAGATAGGATGGCATTTGTATTCTTTGTGTAGTCCTGAGGGCGCGAATGGGTATGACGATAAGTGTAGTGTAAGTTTGTGTTGCTTTGATGTGCTGATGTGTGTGGTCTGTATTGTTTTTGTGGAATAGTGAGAGGGGATATTGTGGTAGTTGTTTTTGGTGAGGGATTTGTATGTGAGTTATTGCTGGTGAGTGGAATTTGAGTGTTAGATGGGGTGTTGATGTGTTTTGGAGATTAATGTACGAGGTGTGTAAGAGGTGATGGATGTGTGTCAGGGGAGTTAGTGTTAGTTGTGATGACCGGAAGAGGTAATATGTGTGGTGGAGAGAAATGTGGGGATTGTATGGTTGTGTGTAATTGGTGAAAAGAGGGGAAGAGTGTTTGTAGATGGTGTGTTTGAAGGCTGGGTTTGGGCATTGTTATGATGACAGGTGGTCTGTGTGGACCAAACAGCGGATAGTGTTGTTGGTTAGTATGAGTAGAGAGCGTGTATCTGGAAGGCTGGAACTGAGAGAAATGTATACTGTAGTTTTGAGTTGGGTGGGTGATGGCAGGTTGTGTTAGTGGGAGTGGACAGAGTAGTGTTTGCTGTGAGAATGAAGGTGTTTGACTGTTGTAGTTGAGGAAGATATGTGTATATGTGTTGTATAAAGGGTATTGTGTTGGGTGATGGGACATTGCAATCTGTCTGTGGTCAGTTTGTGATGCATGAGTTGGATGTCTTTGCCGAATATGTGTTTGCATGTTGAGGGATGTGTAGGGGCTGAAAACATTCCTGGTCAATTGAGAATTGGGCAGCATTTTTGGCACTAGGCCCTAGTCCCTACCTGTCCCGAATAGGCCCTTTGCCTCGACGCCCAGGCTGAGACGCCCTGAGTCCTAAGGTTAAATAGCCCTACTGGCCAATAAGAGGCTGGTCCTAACCCTAGTCAATCCAATTTCTAGCCCTGATTCAAACAACTAATGGGTGACCCAGCCCTAATCACCAATCATAGCCCTATTCCTGACCACCAATCACAGTCTCAGCCCTAAATCCCGCACCAATCAGAATCCCAACCCTATCCACCAATCACAGCCCTAGAACCAACAGCCAATCAGCATCTCAGCCCTATCCACCAATCACAGCCCTAGAACCAACAGCCAGTCAGAATCTCCACCATATCCACCAATCACAGCCCTAGAACCAACAGCCAATCAGAATCCCAGCCCTATCCATCAATCACAGCCCTAGAACCAATAACCAATCAGAATCTCAGCCCTATCCACCAATCACAGCCCTAGAACCAACAGCCAATCAGAATCTCAGCCCTAGAACCAACAGCCAATCAGATTCTCAGCCCTATCCACCAATGACAGCCCTAGAACTAACAGCCAATCAGAATCTCAGCCCTATCCACCAATCACAGCCCTAGAACAATCAGCCAATCAGAATCTCAGCCCTAGAACCAACAGCCAATTAGATTCTCAGCCCTATCCACCAATCACAGTCCTAGAACCAACAGCCAATCAGAATCTCAGCCCTATCCACCAATCACAGCCTTAGAACCAACAGCCAATCAGAATCCCAGCCCTATCCACCAATCACAGCCCTAGAACCAACAGCCAATCAGAATCTCAGCCCTATAACCAACAGCCAATCAGATTCTCATCCCTATCCACTAATCACAGTCCTAGAACCAACAGCCAATCAGAATCTCAGCCCTATCCACCAATCACAGCATTAGAACCAACAGCCAATCAGAATCTC
The DNA here is from genome assembly GCF_031143425.1 of Pleurodeles waltl. Taxonomy (NCBI): domain Eukaryota; kingdom Metazoa; phylum Chordata; class Amphibia; order Caudata; family Salamandridae; genus Pleurodeles; species Pleurodeles waltl. The sequence goes on from NC_090447.1 coordinate 651,076,127, forward strand.
AGCCCTATCCACCAATCACAGCCCTAGAACCAACAGCCAATCAGAATCCCAGCCCTATCCACCAATCACAGCCCTAGAACCAACAGCCAATCAGAATCTCAGCCCTATCCACCAATCACAGCCCTAGAACCAACAGCCAATCAGAATCCCACTCCTATCCACCAATCACAGCCCTAGAACCAACAGCCAATCAGAATCTCTGCCCTATAACCAACAGCCAATCAGATTCTCAGCCCTATCCACCAATCACAGCCCTAGAACCAACAGCCAATCAGAATCACAGCCCTATACACCAATCACAGCCCTAGAACCAACAGCCAATCAGAATCTCAGCCCTATCCACCAATCACAGCCCTAGAACCAACAGCCAATCAGATTCTCAGCCCTATCCACCAATCACAGCCCTAGAGCCAACAGCCAATCAGAATCCCAGCCCTATCCACCAATCACAGCCCTAGAACCAACAGCCAATCAGAATCTCAGCCCTATCCACCAAACACAGCCCTAGAACCAACGGCCAATCAGAATCTCAGCGCTACAACCAACAGCCAATCAGATTCTCAGCCCTATCCACCAATCACATCCCTAGAACCAACAGCCAATCAGAATCTCAGCCCTATCCACAAATCACAGCCCTAGAACCAACAGCCAATCAGAATCTCAGCCCTATCCCCCAATCACAGCCCTAGAACCAACAGCCAATCAGAATTTCAGCCCTATCCACCAATCACAGCCCTAGAACCAACAGCCAATCAGATTCTCAGCCCTATCCACCAATCATAACCCCAGCCCTGGAGCCAGCAACCAATGGAAAGACCAGCTCCCAACAACCTATCACAACAACATATGCAACAACCAATAGGAACTTATATAAGGAGCAAGTTAACTGAAGTCCAGTCCCTGTGGGCAGGGAAGAGGCAGCTGCTGCTCTATTCAGAATCTCCTTGGATACAGACAGGCTGAATCCACACTTCCAAGCTAGCAAAGTTTGAACCGCTTTTGCGTCAAAAAGCGGCACAAATGCGGTGCTAAAAAAGTATAAATATGAGCCCTAATTTTTTGGTCTTGTCTGTGTATTCTTTTTCCATACAAAGTTACTACGATTCTGTGCTGTTTCGTATTTCATTTTGTCCAATATATACATATATATGTATACATATATGCATTTATTATGCTATTAACAAAATGTTCTATTTATAAATTCACATTTTCAGATAATTATAGCTTCCTGATGATATAACTTTGTGAAATATTATATCTCATTCCCTAACCAATTGATTTCTCATTATTATGGGCCTTATTCTCAGAACTACACCTTCATGGTAAAGTTGTTTTAGACATCATAGGGCTCGTTCAGAGTACAAGTCGTTGTACACAAATCTACAACTAAGAGGGGCAGTAAATGTACTTGCACAGATTCAAAGACGTTTAAAAATTAGTCCCACATTTTCCAAATGACTTTTTTGAAGAATTGGTCATTACTAATTACCATTTATGAGGAATACCAAAGAGCACAGTGTATAGTTTAGTAATAAAGTGTGTTGAGTGGGGAGATAGATGTTCTTAGAGCAGGGACAGGAATATGACCGATGGGAATGCGGTGACTAATATGGCCAATGGAAACGTGGTGAATACAGAAAAAGTCATAAACGTGGCATTCAGAAACAAACTGGATTTTCTTTTCCATTTGTACGCGAAGCCATAAAAACACACCACAATTTTTCAGGGTGAAAAGTTGAAGGCTTACCTCCAAATAGAAAACTTTCACCACTGAATTTTGCAGACTGTGATATGTGGGCAATCTTCAAATGTGCAAGTGCAGGGGAAAAGGAAAATGTCTGGAAATATGTGACTTTGGTGAATTTCCAGTGGTACATCTGGGAAACCTTGTGGCCCCTCCAAATGTGGAAATGTACTTGTGAATTAGGCCTATAGGAAAATGATGTGACAGGGAATGGGGCTGTGAGTTCCCACACGCAGGCCCCAATTACGAGTTGCAGAGTGCTGGGGCAGATTTACTGTGCAGTGAATTTACATGTGAATTTACTATTACCATGTGGTAAAATTGCCTAAGCATTATGCATTTATCAGTTCTACCCCTGGGAATGGGGATGAATTTTGCAGTTGTAAAAGCACACAGAATTCACCATTCCATCAGGTTTTTCCAAATGCATGTAATACCTGCTCTGAGCAGGTGGTAATATGTGCCCGCCATTGCGTGTGGCAGGAGGTGAGGGATAGGGGTGTCGAAAGTGAAGGGGAAATCTTTTACCTAACGGGGGTAGCATTGTATGCTTTCCAGTTCAAATAAACAAGAGGCGTGAGACCATGGTGCTACCATTGGCTGAAAGCCAATATCTCATGCAACTTTTCCAGATGTTTTTTTTTTTTCAGGAGGAGAAATTAGGTCAGGAATTAGGTCAGGTTCTTCCACAATTGGTAAATATGTGATCAGAAAAACCTAACCACTACTAATTAGTGGGAGCAAAATGAACGTGTAAGGAAATGCCTCCTTGGCATGGTTACCCCCTGACTTTTTGCCTTTGCTGATGCCAAGTTATGATTTGAAAGTGTGCTGAGGCCTGCTAACCAGGCCCCAGCACCAGTGTTCTTTCCCTAACCTGTACTTTTGTTTCCACAATTGGCACACCCTGGCATCCAGGTAAGTCCCTTGTAACTGGTACCCCTGGTACCAAGGGCCCTGATGCCAGGGAAGGTCTCTAAGGGCTGCAGCATGTCTTATGCCACCCTGGGGACCCCTCACTCAGCACAGACACACTGCTTGCCAGCTTGTGTGTGCTAGTGGGGAGAAAATGACTAAGTCGGCATGGCACTCCCCTCAGGGTGCCATGCCAACCTCACACTGCCTGTGGCATAGGTAAGTCCCCCCTCTAGCAGGCCTTACAGCCCTAAGGCAGGGTGCACTATACCACAGGTGAGGGCATAGGTGCATGAGCATTATGCCCCTACAGTGTCTAAGCAAAACCTTAGACATTGTAAGTGCAGGGTAGCCATAAGAGTATATGGTGTGGGAGTCTGTCATGCATGAACTCCACAGCACCATAATGGCTACACTGAAAACTGGGAAGTTTGGTATCAAACTTCTCAGCACAATAAATGCACACTGATGCCAGTGTACATTTTATTGTAATATACACCTCAGAGGGCATCTTAGAGATGCCCCCTGAAACCTTAACCAACTACCAGTGTGGGCTGACTAGTTTTAGCAGCCTGCCACACACCAGACATGTTGCTGGCCACATGGGGAGAGTGCCTTTGTCACTCTGTGGCTAGTAGCAAAGCCTGTATTGGATGGAGGTGCTTCTCACCTCCCCCTGCAGGAACTGTAACACCTGGCGGTGAGCCTCAAAGGCTCACCCCCTTTGTTACAGCACCCCAGGGCACTCCAGCTAGTGGAGTTGCCCGCCCCCTCCGGCCACGGGCCCACTTTTGGCAGCAAGGCCGGAGGAGATAATGAGAAAAACAAGGAGGATTCACTGGCCAGTCAGGACAGCCCCTAAGGTGTCCTGAGCTGAGCTGACTTTTAGAAATCCTCCATCTTGCAGATGGAGGATTCCCCCAATAGGATTAGGGATGTGCCCCCCTCCCCTTAGTGAGAAGGCACAAAGAGAGTGTAGCCACCCTCAGGGCTAGTAGCCATTGGCTACTAACCCCCCAGACCTAAACACACCCCTAAATTGAGTATTTAGGGGCTCCCAGAACACAGCAAGATAGATTCCTGCAACCTAAGACGAAGAAGGATTGCTGAGCTGAAAAACCTGCAGAGAAGACTGAGACACCAACTGCTTTGGCTCCAGCTCTACCGGCCTGTCTCCCCACTTCTAAAGAACTGCTCCAGCGACGCGTTCCACAGGGTCCAGCGACCTCTGAAGCCTCAGAGGACTACCCTGCATCTAAAAGGACCAAGAACTCCAGAGGACAGAGGCTCTGCTCCACAAAGACTGCAACTTTGCAACAAAGAAGCAACTTTGAAAGAACACACGTTTCCCGCCCGAAGCGTGAGACTTTGCACTCTGCACCCGACGCCCCCGGCTCAACTTGTGGAGAACAAACACTACAGGGAGGACTCCCCAGCGACTGCGAGCCCGTGAGTAGCCAGAGTTGACACCCCTGAGCCCCTACAGCGACGCCTGCAGAGGGAATCCCGAGGCACCCCCTGACCGCGACTGCCTGCTTCAAAGACCCGACGCCTGGTAAGGACACTGCACCCGCAGCCCCCAGGACCTGAAGGATCTGACCTCCGGTGCAGGAGCGACCCCCAGGTGGCCCTCTCCCTTGCCCAGGTGGTGGCTACCCCGAGGAGCCCCCCCTTGCCTGCCTGCATCGCTGAAGAGACCCCCTGGTCTCCCATTGAAACCTATTGCGATCCCGACGCCTGTTTTCACACTGCACCCGGCCGCCCCGTGCCGCTGAGGGTGTACTTTTTGTGCTGATTTGTGTCCCCCCTGGTGCCCTACAAAACCCCCCTGGTCTGCCCTCCGAAGACGCGGGTACTTACCTGCTGGCAGACTGGAACCGGGGCACCCCCTTCTCCATTGAAGCCTCTGCGTTTTGGGCACCACTTTGACCTCTGCACCTGTCCGGCCCTGAGCTGCTGGTGTGGTAACTTTGGGGTTGCCCTGAACCCCCAACGGTGGGCTACCTTGGACCCAACTTTGAGCCCTGTAGGTGGTTTACTTACCTGCAAAACTAACAAACACTTACCTCCCCCAGGAACTGTTAAAAATTGCACTGTGTCTAGTTTTAAAATAGCTATTTGCCATTTGTGTGAAAACTGTATGTGCTATTTTGCTAATTCAAAGTTCCTAAAGTTCCTAAGTGAAATACCTTTCATTTAAAGTATTGTTTGTAAATCCTGAACCTGTGGTTCTTAAAATAAACGAAGAAAATATATTTTTCTATATAAAAACCTATTGGCCTGGAATTGTCTTTGAGTGTGTGTTCCCCATTTATTGCCTGTGTGTGTACAACAAATGCTTAACACTACCCTCTGATAAGCCTACTGCTTGACCACACTACCACAAAATAGAGCATTAGAATTATCTCTTTTTGCCACTATCTTACCTCTAAGGGGAACCCTTGGACTCTGTGCATGCTATTTCTTACTTTGAGATAGTACATACAGAGCCAACTTCATACAGAACGCATAAAACCATGCATTGATTCAATTAAGCCTGACTTGTAATAAGGCCATTGATGTGAAAGATGACAGGCCAACAGACCAGCCAGGTGTCAGGAAGAATGTATTTTTACATCTTTAGTAGCTGATCATCTGTGGCTGACTCCGAGGCCGTTTTTATATATAAAAGCATAACAAAGCAGCCACTTCGATTAAAAACAAGCATTTGCAATGCAACGGGTCTCACATTTCTCCGAGTTAGAGCTATTAGCATTTGTAAACTCCCAACCGGACTTTTCTTGCCACATTAAATGGAAAAAAAGAGCACGATTGCGCTGCTACAGTTCACTCATAGTGAAACCTGTCGGCAAAAGTGCAATTATCTACGTAACCGTCAAAAGTGCAAATAACTAAATAACAGGGTTGATGTCATGCAAAGCGCTCGACTTCTGCCAAGCGAGATCTCACTGCAAAAAAAGATAATGAAAGTAGTCCACAAACCGGACGGAAAACAGCGAGCCTCGTATGTTTTCAGTACTTGGTTGCTACATTCGAGGAGAGCTAACCACCGGAAAAGGTATAACGAATGCATGCCTTCCACTAATGAAAGCAAGCAGATTTTAAAAGGCAAGCCCACGAACCAATGAAAGACACTGACATGACATGGACGGGGCTCCGAGCCCTTTTCTAACTACTAAAGCGTCTTGCAAGCGATACGCATGTGCAAGCACATGCTAGCGCAGGCTCGACCCTAACAAGCAGCTGCAATGCAACGGGTCTCGCATTTCCCTGAGTTAGAGCTATTAGTAGTTGTAAACTCCCAACCGGACTTTTCTTGCCACATTAAATGGAAAAAAAAGGAGCGCGATCGTGCTGCTACAGTTCACTCATAGTGAAGCCTATCGGCAAAAGTGCAATTATCTGCGTATCCGGCGAAAGCGCAATTAACTATGTAACAGGGTCGATTGCATGCAAAGCGCTCGACTTATGCCAAGCGAGATCGCGCTGCGAAAAAAGATAATAAAAGAAGTCCACAAACCGGACAGAAAACAGCGAGCCTCGTATGTTTTCAGTACTTGGTCACTGCGCTCGAGGAGGGCTAACCACCGGGAAAGGCATGACATATGCATGCCTTCCACTAATGAAAACAAGCATATTTTAAAAGGCAAGCCCAGGAACCAATAAAAGACACTGACGTGACATGGACGGGGCTCCGAGCCCTTTTCTAACTACTAAAGCATCTCGCAAGCGATACGCATACACAAGCGCATGCTAGCGCAGGCTCGACCCTAGGAAAATAGATCTTAAGGATTCACAGAACATTTAACTAAAAGGGAGAATACCATGAAAAATGAAACAACATAAAGGAGATTTGTCAAGGGATGCAAAACATATGAGATTAAAAAAATTAAAAATCACCATAATGGTCAACAATAATAGCCATATGTCTCAGTCAAAGCACAAAGTTCAACCCGATAATGTTATAAGGCAAGAAACAATGTCCCTCTCTCCCTCTATCTGCTCAAGGCCAAAAACTAGCACTTTCGAGTCAGCAAGAATGTGGATTCAGATAGCCTATCGGGAATACGAAAACCCTCAAACAAATCTTCTCTTTCTGAATTAAAACATGACTTTCATTATTTAGACTATCACAATTAATTCATTCTTGATTTTTCAGGCACTGCAAGGAGTCAGAATAAATTTCTTTCCCAAGCCGGCGATGCAAGCTCCTACCCCAATACATGAGAATATGGATCGTATTTCTGTAGAGGTCCAAGATTTCTTGACCAAAGGGGCAATAGAAATGTGGTACAGACATCCAGAGAGATTTGTCAGCAATTTTCTTCTGGTTCAGAATAACAACAAAAAAGTACAGCCCTTTGATACATTTAGAAGACCTAAATTATACCGTTTGGTAGAGGCATTTTGAAATGGAAACAATCATCAGTGTTCTGGACATTATGGCCCATATTTATACTTTTTGACGCTAAACTGCGCTAACGCAGTTTAGCGTCAAAAAGTTTTGCGCCGTCTAACGCCATTCTGAAGCGCCATGCGGGCGCCGTATTTATGGAATGGCGTTAGACGGCGCAATCAGACCGGCGCTGCCTGGTTTGCGTGGGAAAAAACCACGTAGACCAGACAGCGCCGGCGTAGGGGGAAAATGGCGCATGGGCGTCTTAAAATGGGGCAAGTCAGGTTACGTCGAAAAAATCGTCTTAACCCGACTTGCGCCATTTATTTTCGACGCCCATCCCCCATCAACATGACTCCTATCATTGTAAAGATAGGAGTCATGCCCCCTTGCCCAATGGCCATGCCCAGGGGACTTCTGTCCCCTGGGCATGGTCATTGGGCATAGTGGCATGTAGGGGGGCACAAATCAGGCCCCCCTATGCCACCAAAAAAATATATAAAAAATAAAAAATTATACTTACCTGAACTTACCTGAATGTCCCTGGGGTGGGTCCCTCCATCCTTGGGGGTCCTCCTGGGGTGGGCAAGGGTGGCAGGGGGGGTCCCTGGGGGCATGGGAGGGCACCTGTGGGCTCATTTTGAGCCCACAGGCCCCTTAACGCCTGCCCTGAGCAGGCGTTAAAAAGTGGCGCAAATGCGCCGTTTTTAGCCACGCCAACTCCCGGGCGTCTCTTTTGCCCGGGAGTATAAATACCACGTAAAGGCCTGGGAGTCATTTTTTAGACGGGAACGCCTCCCTTGCATATCATTAACGCAAGGAAGGGGTTCACGCTAAAAAATGACGCACATTCCGGGAACTTTGGCGCTATTCGCCTCTAACGCCATAGTATAAATATGGCGTTAGTTGGCGTTAGTTTTGCGTCTAAATTGCGTCAAAAAAAACGACGCAATTTCGGCGCAAACGGAGTATAAATATGGCCCTATATTTCCGGGAGACTTGATGTGATTAGGATTGAAGGAAGGCTATCTGACTGTCTTAATATGTCAGGGACACAGGAAATTTCTTCAGTTTGATTGGCAAGGTCAAATTTACGGGTTTAGGGGCCTGATTTATGAATGATTTAAGAGTCGGTAATCAGTCACAAATGGGTTTGCACAGTCAAAAATGCCACTTCCAAAGTACCTAATGCCTCTACGGAATAATTTCTTAAACTAGCACAAAGGACCAGAACATTGCTGAATCAGTATTTTTCAAGCTACTTTAACGAATCCTAAATACCGATTCTGTATTACAGAACATTTATTTTTATGTAAAAGCATTCACAATTAGCGAATAGTCGCAAAAGATAGAAAATGCATGTAGAAAATACCATCAATTTGAAACAGATGGTAACCAGATGCAAAATATAAAAGGGGTGGAAACGCGTATTACAAGCTTCTAGACGGCTGCACTCTATGCTCTGGTGAGGCGAATGCGCATCCTGGTTGGACAAGGACAACGGAGGAGAAAGGAAAGGATTTTTAGGATACCTGTTTCTTTATTTGAGCAGACAGAGGAGGAGGTCTTTACTAAATACAGTTTGAGCAGACAGGTAGTTATGGATCTTATTGATGAACTTAATCCAATTTTAGGAAACACTGGCCCATATTTATACTTTTTAAGCCCTGCATTTGTGTAATTTTTTGACGCAAAAGCGGCGCAATCTTCCAAATTGTTGGCCCATATTTAAAATCCCTTTGCGCCAGATTAGCGTCATTATTTATGCAAATTTGGCGAAAACTTATCAACATATTTATACTTTGACGCTAGACACGTCTAACGTCAAAATATCCCAGTGTGCGCCATTTTCTGGATGCGTAAATCCGCCTTGGGTCAATGAGATGCAAGGTAGGCGTTCCCGTCTAAAAAATGACTTAAACACCCGTGCGCCATATTTATACAACAGCGCAAAAATGGCGCACAGCTAAGGCGGAGCTGGAAAATGGTGCAAATCCCGATTTGCAGCAAAATTTAATGCCTGGGTCAGGGCAGGCGTTAAAATCGGGCAGACACACCACTACTTAAGGAAAACTCACACAAGCAACATCAGAGCTCCAAAAGGAAGACATGGAGGTGATACTCATGCAGCATGCACGAAGACGCAGAGGACAGGAGCAACAGCAGAAGCCACCACCACATCAACATGGACCCCAAAAGCAACTCAGAAGGCAGGAGAGGATATTCAGGACCAGGACAACCCTTCAGAACCTCAGGGAACATGACATCATCCAGAGGTACAGATTAAACTGACAAGCCATACAGCAGCTGCTGTGCCACATTGAGCCACAGTTGGCACCCAGCTGTCAGACACCCCACATCATTCCAGCAGAGACCAAGCTGCTAGCTGTTTCAAACCACTGGTGCCCTGGTTGCCAGGATCTCACAGCCCTCATTTTCTGCCTTCCTTCCCAAGGTACTAGATGCCATCATCTCCCTCACACCCCGCCACATCAGCTTCCCCAACACACAGCAGAAGCAGCAGGAGACCAAACAGGGGTTCTATCAAATTTATGGCTTCCCCCACGTGCTTGGTGCCATTGACCTCACACATGTTCAGATAGTGCCACCTGCTGCAACCGAGCACCTATACCGCAACAGGAAGCACACACACTTCATCAATGTGCAGGCCATTGTGGATCACATTGGATTGTTCACCAACATCATGGCGAAGTATCCTGGGAGTGTACATGATTCTTTCATCTTCCGCCACAGCACCATCAATCAGCACTTCCAGGATGGACAAAATGGTAATGGCCTACTTGTTGGTAAGTACAAAAACCTAGTTATTTACACACAGCACAGCAACCCTATATGACACCCAACACATACACCACTACATCGACAGGTGGCAAGGAAGACACTGAGGTGTGACACTGGTAGTCATGTTTGATATCCTGACCCAATGGGATACACACCTATGGACAAATGACAGATGCAAAAAACAAGAGATGCCACTCTAGAGCCACACAAGACCAATTTAAAACCACACAGTGACAATGACATGGCCTTAACTGGCAGTACAACTGGTAGTACAACTTAGAAGATGAACCTTTCAATATCACATCAATAACACTTAATCCCACACCCTTCCAAGCAATACGTCCTGTGTAAGGGGTGTGTAGTGTGTGTTGCTGCAGACACCATGAGACACATAGCATGATGACGGTGACATGGAATCATTGAGGCAGTACCAACATCTCACATCACTCCGGGGGTGACATTGCCAGCTAGCAATAAGGAAGTGGACTGTGCCATGAAAATATGTGGATGTGACACTAATGCAAAGTGCACATTGCTACACATATGAATTGAGACAATTCCCCGCATACATAACAGATGTACAGGCAGATGGACCTTCAGACACTAAAACCTTCACCCCCACAACCAAGTTAGCCAGCTTACCTGGAGCAAGTTCAGTAGTGTAGGTACACGTTTGCACATGAGCCAACTCGGTGAGGGCACAAAAATAGGTTGGCATAGAACTTGTCACACATGGGATAATTGTGCATTGTCAATTGTGAACACTTCAGTGCTGCCAACTTATGGAGATGTGTTGTGCATTGTTACCTAGCCAAATCAAAGGGCCTCACTGTTGCATTTCACCTGCAATTATAGATGTCGAATTGGATGGGATGTCCAGCCCATGTAGTGCAACCATGTTACCACCACAGTGGAATCGATTGTGTGTGTGGAAGTATCATGTCGCCTCCAGTGAAGGCCCACAGACACTTCTTTCACTTTACATAACGCATGGGAGATACACACTGAACTGCAAGTTTCTAAATATACCACTGATATAATGTCAATCAGCCAAACACCAGTTTTGATAGTTAAACAAGCCAATGCAGAAATAACATCACAGAAGCCTAGGATCCCACACAATACCACAAACACAGATGAGTCACAGACAACACAAGGGAACAACTGTCATGCAAAGTGACAATCAAAGTGCAACCAACAACAAAATACTTAACCTCATTTTCTCTTTCAGCTGATCAGGGTTTACGGGATCCAGCCATGGATCATGACCCCAATGTCCAACCCAAGCAAAGAAGCAGAGCCTGCCCATAATGAGGCACATCGTAGGACACGCACCATAGTTGAGAGGACTTTTGGCATCCTGAAGATCATTTTGACCTGCATAACATTTGTGTGAGGAGTAACATTCCCCTCTATGTACCGGATCAACAAATGCCTGAAGAAGAGGAAGAGGAGGACGCTGTCCATGAAAATGAGGGGTAACATCCAAACACAGCTGCAGGATTGCGTCGGAGACAACACATCATGCAAAATGTCTTCTAACTATAGTCACCATCACCACTTTCTTATCATAAGTAATTAAACACCTCACTTCATCACTCAATCATGCGCTGGGTAATTATTTATGCATCACATGCTCTCCAGGAATCATAATCAGAGTTTTGCCTCATGGAGCATTGCAGAAATACAAATTTGCATACTGAAAAAGCCAGATCACATTTGATGGGTATGAATATACAGCAAACATCACACACAGTGTTAATGGCATATATCCTGTCTATTTCACATTTGAAGGGCAATATCAGAGGACCACAGCTATGAGACACATCCATGTTGCCAACATGGTCCATTGTAGCATATGACACACAACTAAGACACCATCAATCAAAAGTGCTTCATGCATGAGGCAGTGGATGTGCAATTGCATTGGTAACAGGAATGTATGACCAGACCCTTGACAGCAGTAAGTGTGACATCAGCTATCTCTGCAAGGAGCATGTGTGGACAAGAAGTGCATCAAACATGAAAATGGATAGCACAAGTGCCCCAGGTATGGCAAGCATTGCTCACAAGACATGCTCTGCGCGGTCCATCCCAGGTAATAAGTCCTGCCACTGCCATGTTTATAGTCTCTGCCCACCCTTCTCTAGGGGGCCATGTAAATGGACTATCTGGACTCTGTGAATCTTCATCTACACATACCCAGATTCCCATTCTGTCTCCTGTGTGCTTCCCTCTTCAGTATGGCATGCCATAGTCATAGTTCATCAGTCTGCATAGACTTCAGGTCTGTTAATGCACTGCCTGGTAGTCGGTAGGACCATTAATCAGCTGTCCATTGCTTCCCATGTGAAAGGTCCAGTTGACCCTTTGAACATGATTCTCAACTCCAGGACTTGTGAGAGACAGAAGATGCACACACCTGTGAGCACTTCCATGCAGACTAGCCATTTCAACCTGCCCTGCCCTTGTTGCTGCCTGGAACTGCTCAGAGGCTACCCTTTTCTGAATCTCCTTGTTGTGCATTGGCGTACAAATCAGTTGTGTACCAGAGCCCTTGGGGGATTGTGTAACGTTGCAGACCACAGCACAAACTGTTTTTAATTCCCACAGTGTTGTTCCAGCTTGTCCCAGTCAGAGTCTGCTCATTGTGTATTTGCCTTGTTCATGTTTGTTCCTGACAGAGCCTGCATCCTGTTAACCAGACTGGTTCTAGTCTTTGCGTTAAACATAGAGGTTCCCTGTGGCTACATTTGTCTCATAGTTGCTTTCCATTCCCTCTGTTTCCTCCTGGGGTATTGTGTCTGGTAGGTCTTTGATGAATCCTCAAATGTACAGTATAGTTTAATCAGTTTACTTATCGTATTCTGTTCTGGGACATGTATTTGCATGGCCTAATCCAGCCCCATCCCTTGTCTGGTTTTGCATGTATTCATTAGTGCCAAACAGTGACAGTGTGCTATGGCTGTATGCATGGATTCGGTACGGTGCCTACAGCATAACAAACAAGGGTTGCTAATGTGTATGTAAGGACAAAACATTTTTGTGCCCTGAAGGTCCACACACAGATTCACTTCTGCTGCCACCTTTTGATGGGGCTTGCATGGTGACTAGCTGTGAGATTAATCAGCACAGAGACACTGATGTTCCCTGTTGCAGTGGGAATTTTAGAGCCCACCCTGTGTACAAATGTTGTAATGAAAGCTGCCTGTTTCCTATTACTAATCCATAAACTTTTTGAGCACACCAAGGTTGCTCTGTCTTCAGCCTTATAAAAGTTCTGCAGTGCCATAGCTGGACTATGCCCATGTGTGTCGTTAGTTGATCTTTGGCTTTAGGTCAATTCTGTTTTGAAAGATACTCTGTTAATTCAGGGATTGGCTCCACAGACTAATGACTAGACCTGCACATAACTGTGACAACATGGAGGCCAAAACTGACACAGGGTACACATGGCCACACACTTGAACTGGACTCCTTTGTGCAATGAACCACTGGAAATATGTGAACACATGCAGCATGGTCTGCTGGTCCTCCACAGCCACAGGAGAAACATGGGCCAATTACATGACTCAAACTCTGGGGTACAGAACAATTTAGGATTGGATTTGAGACTCTGTGTCACAAACACTATACCTACCTAGCATGTTCAAATGAAGGACTCATGGGTAGCATACACACAAGTGACCATGAAGTGGTATTCAACATTTCATTATATGTGATGGGTTACATATCTTACATAGCCATTATCAACCGCCCTCTATCTATCCTGTTCATAGTTCATCATGGGAAATGCTTTGTCCCCAAAGTCAAGGAAGTACACACAGCAGAAGATGCAACAGATATAACAAACACATATCATGACTGATGTACCTCAATGGTTATACACAATTATAACACATTCATACATGCACATTACGCCAACATTTTCTTGTGACGTTCCCACAGAGGCACAACAACAATTTGAAGAGCCAATTCACAGACATAAACACACAGGCCATGAGTCTATTTGTTTAGTTGTGTAGCCTTGCTATCCTCTATTGATGCAACACCTTCTCAAACTAGGAAATACCAATTTTATTCCAAACGTTTGTGTTGCTGTTGCATCAGTGAAGGGAGCTAATCCGGTACAACATGAGTATTATGGTCTGCAGTAGTATGGTCTGCCACATGTGCCCAAACACTAGAACACACACTGCAGGTCATACCATCCTATCTTTGTATAGTTATAGGTTGCGTGCATGCAAAAAAATGAAAAATCACACAAACACAGTTTAAGACAGATGTTTTGATGCAAAAAAGACGCATATGCGTCAAAATATAATGCATATGCGTTAAAGAATTACACTCACACCCATAATAAATCGATTGGTCCCTAGCATTAATTCCAACACTGCATCCCAGCAAATCGGTTATCCATTAAAAATGTATTGATCCTTGAATGCGAGGGAATTTTCATGCATATGCGTCAAAAAATATTGACGCAAACCCCGTAAGCATCATAAAATTACACACAATATAAAAAAAACACCCTGCAATTGAGACAGGAAATGATGTAATAGGATATCCTGTTTACAGAAATGGTACAGTTGGTGTACTTTCAATTTCACTTTGCAATCTGTGATTATTCTAAACTGTGTGACTGTGTCTTGAGTTGTCTCTCTGAATATTGTGCTTTTGTCTCCTGTGTGCTATTGCTATTGTATTCTGTTGTTTTGAAAGTGTCTGTGTTAATCTGTGTAAGTGTTTTGTTGTCATTTATTGTGATTAGATTTGTCTTTGTACTGTTGTGGGTATTGTTAGATGGGGTATTGTTGGGCTGTCTGTGGGTTAGTTAAGTTTCCTTTTCATACGTCCTTTCCCTGTTTTTCCTTCTTTACACTTTCCTATCCTATTTTGTTGGAGATGTTGGGAAGGCCACGTCTGGGGAGAATGGGTGAGGAGGAGCTAGGGGCTTTGTGTGGTTGGTGTGCCACTTCCTCCCCCTGATGTTGGAGGATGGGGGCCGGGTGATACAGGGGTATCACACGGAGGCAAGGAGGCTCAGGTGGGCAAAGGTGCTGTTCCACCTAAGAAGAATCTTCAACAGCCAGCGCAACGACCACCAATTGAAACATCGCTGGGCTGACCTGGTGGCCCGAGAGCCTGACCTGCTGGACCACCTGGGTGTGGTGATTGGTGGCCCTGTTGGTGAGTACAAATTTGACTAATGTGTACAGTACAATGCTCTGGAGTGACAGTAGCAGATTTTGTGACATGCTGCATGCAATGTTTGTGGACATGTGGAATGCAAGTTGAATAAGCTGTGGCCCTGATTTATACTAATTTTGCAACGCATTACCGTCATTTGTTGACGCTAAAGCTGCAAAAACTTACAAAAGGCAACTTTATCTAGTAAATTAGTGCTGCTTTGGCGTCAAGAAATGATGGGAATGTGGCACAATCAAATTAATGATTCAGGGCCTGTTAGTGTACCAGGAATGGGATGTATTTCACATGCTAATACAAGGAACCAATGTAGTCCCCAATTTTTTTAAACCATGTCTGAACAGTATTCAGGAACATACGTACAACGCTCTTCCTAACCTCTGCTAATTCCTTAGGCGATATTTCTACTTTGTTTGTGCAGCATTTGCATTTTTTATGGATGCCAAAGTATAGCACACTTGCTCCAAACTATTTCCATAGCTGTAGCGTAAACAAATGAAGCAAATGCAACAGAAAAAAAATACACATCTGGCCCAAGTTCATTGTTTCTGTGTGTTTACGCCTGTACAGAGAATCTTTCACATGGCCAATCCCAATTGTGCCCAGATGCTACCAGATTGCAGTAGCACAAAACCGGTTCATCTCGTGGCTTTTCAGAGTAGCCGCTGAAATCCTATCATTGTGTATAATGACCCAACAACATTTTTGCCTTGGGCGCAATTGCTGGTACAGAGCTGGTGCAGTTACCATCTGTGTCACTTTATAGCCATACAATTTTGTAAAGTGAATGGGTCATCATGGGATCCCTGCTCTTTGTGAATGTATGGTCACAAACTATTTATTTGCATGATGTTGTGCAAGGGACCACTGATTGCTTCAGTGATGAAATAGGATGTTATTTTACTTTTGGTACACCCAAACTGATAAAGTGCAGCATGTGTCCAATTATTAACTTCTCAGTATGAAGGCTATCACAGACATGGTGGTATGCTAAGATCAGAGGGCCAGCATTCCTGTGAGAGCCGCCATTCCCAAGTTGCTTTCAAATAGAGACCTACGTCATCAAGATTGCAGAAGTGGGACATTTGCTAACCCATGTTTTAATTAGCGGACAGTGTCAATTCGGTTATATTACCACAGATCACCCGACTTGGCAATTCTAAGTTAATGAATGTGGCAAAGTGTGATTTATAATACCTGATATAGTTACACAGGGCCCAGAGTAACACATTTCAGGTGCCATGACTACACCTGTGCCCATGCATTCTGTCACGGATGATCAAATTAGACACTCAGCATACATCTTTTTGTTGTTTTGAATCAAATAAATGGCCAATCCATGTTTAGCATAACATTGTCATCAAGTAACACACATTATACCTGCCATCATGTTGTCATATGGGGCATATACGGCTCTGGGTACACTGCCGATGTGGCATATGTAACCTAATTACAATACTGGCACACATATAATGGACCATTGAAAGCAGAATAATTCCTGAATGGAAATAAACCCACATGAGCATCACACAGTAACTCATTGTCCCTTGATGCACAAGCCACAATACCTGAGTCACTGGTATTGCAGTGCACCAGGAATGTGGCATTACATGTCTCTCATAATAATAAATGATGACATGGAGTACCCTCTAGAATTAATTAAGCACAACATAGAGTAATCATGTTTGGCACCACATGATTGTTAGGGCCAGTGCATGTGTACATAGGTGTGCCTATCATTCACTGGAGTGACAGTGTCAATGCATGTTTGCAATACTATGTCTGTTGGTGTGTCTACATGCCTGATGTGCAGCTCTATGATATAAAATGTCACACGCAGTAATTTGTTGTTCCAAGTTTTGTACAGTGAGCAGACATTGAGCACATGTCACCCTTCCATGTTTTACAGGTGGACTCGCCCCATATACAATTGGTGAAGTGGCTCGATTTGCGGACCCAGACGTATCCAGTAAATGTTAATATGTTTGTCCTGTGTTGTGTTTGCAGCTGTTGTGTGATTGACTCCTGTGTGTTGGACTCATTGCAAGGTATGATGTGCTAGCACGTGAGCTGATATGTGATTTGACTGGAGGTGGACATTTTGTTCCATGTTAGATTTAGACATTCTACGGCGGAGAGTCATATATGGGGAGTCAAGTGCTGCGCTATAGGCATGGGCAGGTGAACTGGGTGATTTGTTGCTACATGTATGCCAATAATTTATTTGGAGGTGGCCAGTGTCATAATTTAGTCAGCAAGTCATACCCTGATTCACACAGACCAGTAATGCATACATTTTACACACAGACTTGAGCATCCCTGTTAAGTAATGAACATGTAGGACTGTATGGGTGACTTTACAGCAGCATCTAGCTCCACATGTTACAATCCATTTATGTGGCACTTGAGTGAAATGTCATAGGTATGCATGCAGGTCAAGGCCAAATGGGTGCTTGCATCAATGTGCTTGATTTTGGAAAGGTGTCAGTGAGATCTAATGATGTTGGCAATTGTCCGCAATTAGAAAAATGAATGTAGATGTGATTGTCCAATGGTTGACTCAATCCTAGTTGGCAGCCCTCCTTACCTGTGGTGGACGGACTAAACCCATGGACAGCTGTCCAAAGTTTCGTGGTTGTCCTTGATGTTTGAAAGTATGTGTTGCATGTCCATCCCCCCCCTGAGGCACAGGATTAAGTCTAGAAAATATGTGTACCTAGGTGTGATGATCCCAGTGTAGATGACAGACATGTAATTCAAACATTCATGTGTTCCAAACTACAATACCCCCTCATGAAGATAGTTATTAGTGGGCCTGGCACATGTGGGTACTTGCAGCATTTGTTATGTGACTAATAGCAGTACAAAAATGCACAGATCATTTAATTAAGTACACCCCTTGTTGTGCATTGCTGTGCTGTTAGACAGTTGATGGGTAGGCTGTGTTGACATGTCATTTCTCAGGAACATTCTACCATCTGTACTGTGATTTGGACTGTATGTGCTATTTTTGATGAAGTGTTAGAATATCATCTGTAGATGTATCACACAATTATGTCACTAATGTTTGGCTTTCTCTATTTTTACAGCTGCCAACATGAATGCCCAGGAGATACGGGAATTCCAGAGGCGGGCAGTGCGTTACCCCCACATACTCGATGTGGAGGCTGGGTTCCACAATATGGCACATAGATATCGCCATGAGAGAGCCACAGGCGTATGGAGGGCATTTGCCAAGGGGGGCCAGCATTGCCCACAACTACCACCACCACCACAGCTCAGACCACAGGGATGACAGCCACTATAGCAGGCCCTTGACTTCGTCTGCTCCGGGCCCACAAGCAGCACCTCCTGCACCTCCCCCTTCAACCACAGCACCGGTACCAGCAATGGCATCTACAAGTGGTACCCAAATAACCCCAGCTGCTGTGGTAGACAATCAGGATTTACAGACACTGAAACGTGACATGCAACAAATGTTGCGCAGGATGGACAGGCTGCAGCAGGAGGTGTCCCGCAATAGCAGGAGACTGCAGGGTATCAAAAAGATCCTGCGGAGGATCAATTTGTAACTTTTGGATCCTCACCCATAATTCCCTCCCCTCTCTCCTCTTTCCTCTTTCTTTTCTTTAGTGGGTTTAGGGGGCTTAGTGTTAGGTTAGAGTAGGCTGTTAATTTAGTTAGTATAAGTGGGTTGGGGGTGGAGGGTGTTATATTATTACTTTTTTTTGTGGGTGGGTGGGTGGGCGGGGGATGATGTTGGGGTTTATGTGTATAAAAAAACACAAAAAAATAAAAACATTAAAAAAAATACAACAAAATATATATTTATTTAGGATACGTTAGTATGTGTTTAGGTTAGTATATGTTGTCCTTCATGTGTCCCGTCATATAAGGGGGGTGGGGGTTGATGTTCAGAGTGTTTAGTTAAATGTGGTAAGTAAGTTTAGCTTACGGACCCCACCAGCGCCAAGACCAACCTGCAAGATGGAATGAAAGACGTCGCAGAATGGATGAAACTCAACCGTCTGAAACTGAACTCAGAAAAAACAGAAGTCCTCATCCTCGGAAACACCCCATCCGCCTGGGACGACTCTTGGTGGCCCACGGCCCTTGGCACCGCACCAACCCCCTCAGACCATGCACGCAGCCTCGGTTTCATCCTGGACCCACTTCTCACCATGACCAAACAAGTCAACGCCGTATCATCTTCCTGCTTCCTCACCCTCTGCATGCTCCGAAAGATCTTCCATTGAATCCCCGCCAACACCAGAAAGACTGTGACCCACGCCCTCGTCACGAGCCGCCTGGACTACAGAAACACCCTATACGCAGGATCCACCGCTAAACTCCAGAAAAGTCTGCAGAAAATACAAAACGCCTCCGCCCGCCTCGTCCTCGACACACCCCGCAACAGCCACATCTCCGCCCACCTGAGACACCTGCACTGGCTTCCCGTCAACAAAAGGATCACCTTCCGGCTCCTCACCCACGCACACAAAGCCCTCCACAACAAGGGACCCGAATACCTCAACCGTCGCCTCAGTTTCTACACGCCCACCCGTCAACTTCGCTCCGCCAACCTCGCACTCACCACCGTCCCTCGCATCCGCCGCACCACAGCAGGTGGGAAATCCTTCTCCTACCTGGCGGCCAAGACATGGAATTCCCTCCCCACCAACCTCAGGACCACCCAGGACCACCTCGCATTCCGGAGGCAACTCAAGACCTGGCTCTTCGAGCAGCAGTAACCCCCTCCCCCTAGCGCCTTGAGACCCTCACGGGTGAGTAGCGCGCTTTATAAATGTTTTTGATTTGATTTGATTCAAAGGTGCTACCAGTGTACTCAGAGTCCACAGCTGGGTTGGAGCTGGCAGGTCGTACTATTGGGGTGATGGGTGGATCCTCTGTGATGGCTGCTGCATCTGTACACTGTTCCTCAAAGACAAGAAATGTCTAGGGAACCTGGATATTCAGGAGCAAAGCCCTCACGCATCACAATGGATGACAGGCATCATCATCGGGCATTGCTCCACGTCAGGCTGGCACTGCAATGCCTGACGTGCTCCCAAGAAGGGAGCTGTCAGACGTAATTGTTAGTGTGAAGACTAGTGGAAAGGAGCTAACCACCAGTCCAAAAACAAGAGAGCATATCCAGGTTCCCTAGACCTTTCTTGTCTTTTAGGAACAGTGTACTCTTTATGTGTTTATGACTAAGATGGGAGACCGTACACTGGACCTTTAACCTCCCGGTCCATCCCCCTCCTGTTGATTTTGTGATTTCGGTACAGTAGACTTACCGTGGGACCTTCTACAATTACCTTTACTTTCACCCTTTTTGATTCTCTTTTGCCATCCCTCTTTGCTACTCATTGCGCAATGGATGACTTTCAAGGACTGTGTTTTGATGATGATATAGTGTCTGCCATTTTACAGACACCCTCCAACCTCAGTAGTGATGGTTCACCCCCAACTATCAGTCTTAAGGAAGACTGGGACAAGTTATCCACCCTTAAACGTGATCTGATAAAAACAGTCATGCATGGAACCATTATGACAGAATTCCTACGTGCCAACATTGCACCTAATGGACTCCTAGTTTCTAATCTACCTAGAATCTTTTTGTCTGATCTAGCCTTTAGAAAAGATTGCGCACAGATAGCGTGGAAGTGTACCAGGGATTGGCTGGTTTTAATCATCAATACTTCCAAACGCTTGGCTGATTCCAGACCAATTCAAATTAATACAATAGAAAACACCTTGAAGACGACGATCACACTAACAGCTTTTAAGAGTCACCTGACAGAGATTAACGCTGAACTTAATGAAACTAAAGATTTCTTGACTCAACAAAAGATCATGAAACTCCAGAAAGATATTCATAAATTCAGTAGGGAGAAGGTCTACCCTTATATCAGAGACGATTATGAGATGGACAATCAATCACGCTCCTCGGACGAATCCACTGCTTCAAATAAGAAATCACGCAATTACAGCAGCGGTTCTTCTTCAGATGGTTGGAGCACAGACGACAACCAACCTCAACCCTACTACAATTACCCACCTTTCCCAGTTAGCCACCAAATGCCTTGGCAACCTCCCTACCCATTCTTTCAACCCCGCCCCATGATGCCATACATGCCTTTTTTAGGCCGCAGCCGGGGCAGGGGAAGAGGCAGAAGGAGAGGAAGAGGAAGACATATTCAGTGGCCCGAGTGGAACCCCAAATGGTAACAAGGAGCCAAACCAAAAACCCTCCAACAATGACTTAGTGGTAAATCTCTCTTCAAAACAACTTACAGAGTCTGAAACAAATGTGCTAAATAAGGGTTTGGGTTTTGTACCAACTCCTAACGAAGATTTGTTTAGATTACATCCTGAATTAGCTATGTTCTTTCGGAAAATACAACTACATTTCTTCTTCAAGGATAAACAGGTGAATGAAACACCACTTGATTCTGGGCTGAGAAAACCTTCCACCTTTGTTACCCCATCCACGTCATTGCCTAGTGAAGTACTCACATTTGAGAAAGCTATAATGACTGACTTGGAGCACTTACATCCAAAACACCCCTACCATAATATCTCTACTATAGAGAAAAGGGCGTTACAATCTCTATCAACAGATTCTACTGTCACTATTAAACAGGCTGACAAAGGCAGAGCCATTGTCATTCAAAATTCTGTTGATTACAGACATGAATGTCTACATCTTCTGAGCGACTCCACTTACTATGAAAAAATAACAAGTGATCCTACTGGGTGATTACAAATTCAGATTAGAACTTTAATTGAAGAAGCAAGAAACAACATGTGGATTTCTGCTAAAGAAGCCGAATTCCTTGACACTTCCCATCCGCGGACCCCATATTTCTACTGCTTACCAAAAATTCACAAAGGTACACTATCTCCACCAGGTCACCCGATAGTATCCGGTCAGGGCTCTGTTCTGGACCCTCTATCTATTTTTTGCGACCATTTTTTGCAACCTTTGGTGAAGAACTCTGCCACTTATTTACAGGACACAAAAGACATTTTGAATCTGATTGAAGAAATTAATAGTACTGGGCAGGTACAGGGTATCATCACCTTTGATGTTGAAGCCCTCTACACTAACATCCCCCAAGAGGCCACTTTACTGGTTGTGGAATCAGCACTTACAGTAAATTCCGACTCTCTATCCACTCCGGTATGTTTTATTATGGATTGTGCTACACTGGCCCTTACAAAAAACTTTTTTCTTTTTGAAGACCAGCTCTTTCATCAGATTCGTGGCACGTCGATGGGCAGTACTTTCGCCCCCAGTTTGGCTTGCCTATGTATGTATGATTTTGAAAAGAAACATATTCTACCATAGTCTAATCCTTTCCAAAACCATATTAAACAGTGGCGACGATATATTGATGACATCCTGATTATTTGGCAAGGTCCTCTGTCTGCCACTAACGATTTTGGGTCTTGGATCAATACTATTGATTCTTTTTTAAATTCACTTCAACAGTTTCTTCCACCCATTTACCATTTCTAGACCTCTTGTTGACTATTAACAATGATAAAATATCCACTTCTATTTACCATAAACCAACTGATCACAATAGCCTCCTGTTATATGAAAGTCACCATCCGAAATCCCTACAGGACAACCTACCAGTAGGTCAATTCCTGCGACTAAGAAGAAACTGCAGCACATCCTGTGAATTTGACCGCCAGGCTGATATTCTGCAAGTCAAACCTTTTGGTCAGCATTACCCTCCGCGTGTCATAGATCAAGCATGTAAACGAGCTAGAAACAACCACTGTGGTGCCTTGTTAGAAACCATTGAAAAATCTCCCCAAACTAGATTAACCTGTGTATCCACCTACACCCCCATGTCCAACCTGATTAAGAAATTGATCAATAAAAGATGGTCAATATTGACTAGTGGGGGCACTCAGATGTCGAGACCTATATTTGCCTTCAAACGTACAACCAATATTAAAGACATGGTGGTTCATACTCGTCCTCGAACCACACAGATCACCTCAACGCAGAGAAGGCTATGGCATCTTCCCCCGGTCACAGGTCACCATACTTGTGGCATCTGTAATGTGTGTTCTCTAACAAGACATCTGACGACACTGAACTTAGAACCTATTGGCTTGTGGCAACTGAGAAGACACACTAATTGCAATACAAAAAATTGTATCTATATGATTACCTGCCCCTGTGAGTTGCGATACATTGGCATGACATCACGACCAGTGAAGATACGCATCAACGAACATAGGAGCAATATTAGATGCAATAGGATCACAACAAAACATAGTGCGCACTTTCTTGACACTCCCCATACTCCAGATGATTTATGGTGGACTATTTTGGAGGCACCAAGAGTACGATCTGATGATCCTACCTTCTTATTCAGACTCGGACAGAGATGGGTTTTTAAATTGAACTCATGTACAGGGTTTAATCGATGACATACCCTGGACTCTGGTGACATGATATTCATTTAAAATATTTTTCATCCGCTCAGTACCTAGATCTGAGACTATTGCCTCTCATTTCATTGTTGGTTTACTTCAAACCCTCTCCCTTTTTTTGATTTCCCTTTTATTTTTACTTGAGCCTTCAATAGTGGTTTCTCGATGTCTGTCTTTGTAACTTGTCTCCCTAAGAGTGGAGTTCTGAGTCCTTCCTCTATTTTGATAATTTTCTGTTGGCACTAGGTTGTGGTCCTTCCTCTATGGCTATGACACACCTTAATAGTGGAATACTGAGTCCTTCCTCTATCTTTAGAGCCTTCTCTTTGTACTAGGGTGTGGTCCTTCCTCTGTGGCCCTGACACTCCCTGATGACGCGCAAACCGGAAGTTATTCACTTCCGTGTTATCTTCGCGCTTATAGTGAAGACTCCGGTTGCAGTCCCTGTCATTTGACGGGAATGCGCTCCGGAGGGTAGGTCCTTCGCAGAGGACCGCGGACAGACAAGTAAGTAATTGACAGCGTGCCAGGCTAGACGCCACGCGCATTGCCTGTTACAGCTTGAGGTTTACTCGTTCTCTGATCCGGGAGATCGCGTGAGGTTTTTTCTGCCTTTTCGCCATACGTTTACGGCTATCAATAGCAACTATCTTTTTATCTATTGGAATGGCAGCTCAGTAACCTCCGGTACCAGCCGTAATTCCTGCTACTCATGGGATATAGGTACCGGTTGCCATTTACAGCTATTATTCGTTCACTCTTCGTGACGGCATCCTAGTACTCTAGGACTGACCGTAATTTCCGCTACTTGTGGATAATGTATACTGGCTGTTGAGGACCATGGATATGTTAATAAGTAATTTCGAGCATACTAACCTAGATGCTTTGCCATATGTTTTCTGACATACTTTCTTTCTTTGTTTTGGGACAGTGTAACGTTCCTCCCACTACTGTCCCGGTTTTCCTATGAGCAGTTCTATTATCCTTGACTACACTCTGCGCATGGTCACTTTAAATGTAGGAGCTTATTAATTTTGCTTCTGATTTTGCTCCTGTAATTTAGAGATTTTCAAATCTTTCCCTTTTATCATTTTTATGATGTTTATAGTATCTGTGCAGTCCTTGGGCTCGGGCTTCCTATGGAGCCATTTCTCCTAATAGGGGTTGGCAAGCACCTTTTTGTCTTTTGGTGATTGTGATCACCTAATTGAATTAACATGCACATTTAGGTTTTCATTGTTTGTGTTTTTGTTTCGTTTCTAGGGTGACCATTTTAGATGTCATTTAACAAATGATTAAATGTAAGTGATTTCTCTTCTAATGCTAATTGGAGAAGCGTTATTCTGGTCCTGAAGACGTGAAACATGTTGACCTTTTGGTAGAGGTACCACACTTTTTGGGACCCTCCATGTCTATTTTGAAAGCTGTTGAGCATTATACTCAATTTCTGCCTTCCTCTTGTGTTTTTAACCTTGGTCTTCATTTCCCTTTTCTGATTAAAATTATGATGGAGGTTGGAAGTGATTAATCAATTTTAACCCATCCTTTTTGCTCTCCTGTTTTTGGACTGGTGGTTAGCTCCTTTCCACTAGTCTTGACACTAACAATTACGGCTGACAGCTCCCTTCTTGGGAGCACGTCAGGCATTGCAGTGCCGGCCTGACGTGGAGCAATTCCCGATGATGATGCCTGTCATCCAATGTGATGCGTGAGGGCTTTGCTCATGAATATCCAGGTTCCTTAGACCTTTCTTGTCTTTTAGGAACAGTGTAATCTTTATGTGTTTATGACTAAGACGGGAGACCGTACACTGGACCTTTAACCTCCCGGTCCCTCCCCCTCCTGTTGATTTTGTGCTGCATCTGTACTCCTCCTTGTGACTGAAGGTGGGGTCTGGAGGGTTCCAAGGACATCTTGGAGGGTCTGCTGGCTAATGTTTGTCAGATCGTCATCCATGTCATCAGGGAAGTCCAGGACAGGCATATCCACAAGAGAGCCATCGTCCTCTGCAATGAGATATTGTACAATTAGTGTAATGTGACATCACTGACTTCCTAATAGTGAGACATTGTAATATTTGTTCCTGTTCATTGTTCCTGTCATTAATATTAGCATTCTCACAGGCCTATGTACCGCCTGCATGTCACATGTAGTGTGGGCAGTTTGGGGAATTGTCTGTGTCACATCCTCTAGGTGTAGGTTCTGTCCAAATTGTATGTTGCCACCTTCTTGTCCTACTCAACCCTCCGTCTACTTCCATTAGCATGGTGAGGCCTTGCAATGGCTGTGGGTGTTCTGATGTCACTTGCACACACTTAACAATATGAGACTAACCCAGTCTCAGATATTTCACATACACCTATATGTTGCTGAGACCAAGCACATACTATGTATAGCATTGGCATGGCACTATACAGATGTCAGCATTGGTAGTGTGTCATGTTGATGTTGGGGAATGTGTGCTACATTGGATTGCACTGATGGGCCTGGCAGTGTTCCATTTCCTCTTATGACTGTGCGAGTGTGTTTAACTAGCTAGACACATGTGTCCTCCCCCTCTAGGCTGTTGTCTTAGCAGTATGACATTTGGGATGTTGCAAGGTGGTATTGCAGCTATTGTAACACAGGCACGGGGTAGACCCTGGAATGTGCAGCATGTGTATGACATTACTGCTGGGTACTTAATAATGTAAGTAAGAAAACCTGATGTTTATTGCACCTATAGATATGAGCATTTGACAGGATTTATACTTTGTTAGGAATTACAGGGGATTGATAACGTCGTCATCCTGAACCCTCTATTTTGGGTGTGTTTGATCCATGGGCACCTAATCGCCATTTGCTACTTGACCAGCACACACAGCACAGGTGGTAGTGGCAACTGTTGTCAATGGTACATGCCACTTGCGGATATGGCCTGAGACTGGAAATTGAGCCCTAGTTCATGTTGTGACAATATCAGCTGTCGTGTGACAGCAGGCCAGTTTTACGTTCTACCCTACCCTCCTAGACTGGCTTTGCCTTTCCAACAGCCTTGGCATGGCAGAGCACCCCATGCAAAGGTTGTTGGTGTAGTGTTGTGCTGTGCCCCTGGTTTCCCCTGCACAGCCCATGCACCCGTGCTGTGCCCCTTTGCCCTTTCCACTGCCTGATTTTCAGGGCTGACATGCATTGTGTAGTAGGTATGTCCCTCCCCCTGTTTGCATGTAACATTTAGGCATTTTTGTCCCCCATGCAATTTACCCTGCATCTGTGTTGTTTCCTTGTAGTATGCGCTTTCCTGTCCTTGAATCCCTGTGATGATCTCCTCTGGGATGACGGCAGCCACCATCGCCTCCATCTGGTCCAGGGCCTCCTGCGGTGCTGGACTCCCACCTCCAGTCTGCAGTGCTGCCTTCCTGTTCCTTGACATTTTTTCCTTGGTCCTCCACTTGCAGTCATTCCAGCATTTCTTGCACTCAGTGACTGTACTCTGTACTTCTGCCACACTGTTTATCTTGT
Source organism: Pleurodeles waltl (assembly GCF_031143425.1). NCBI lineage: Eukaryota > Metazoa > Chordata > Amphibia > Caudata > Salamandridae > Pleurodeles > Pleurodeles waltl. Next base: position 651,103,156 of record NC_090447.1, read on the forward strand.
CCACAATTTGTTGCCAAATTGCCTCTCGCATCCCAATTGGCAATTTTAAGGTGACAAAAAGTTGATGCTGGTGTTCCATCACCTCTTTCACCAGTATTTGCTGCTCCTCTGCACTGAAACAACACTTCCTTTTCTTCTTCTCCCTTTCCTGGGTCTTGTTTGGGTCCTCCTGGCTGGTTCCTGGTCAATTGGGGTCTTCCTGGGGTCTCTCCTGGCTTCTGGGATCCATTTTGGGGTTCATTAGCAAACTTTGCCGTGTTTGCGCCGCTTTTTGACGGTATTGCGGGGAAAAATGGCACGTATACGGCTTGCGACGTCGTAAACCGTATTAAAGTCATTTTCTCCTTGTTAACGTCATTTTGCTTTATGATGTGGCACAATGGTTAGTGTAAAAAAAAAATGACTTTAGCCAGTGGTTTGCACCACGGAGCATCAAAGTATAAATTTGACACCAAGTGGCGCAAAGAAATGGCGCTAGCCGGTGTTAAACTTTTTGACTCAACACTGCGTTGGCGCAGTTTTGCATCAAAAAGTATAAATGTGGCCCACAATTGTATTTTGTAACTTTGCGCCGCTTTTGCGTAAAAAAATGACGCAAATGCGGCGCCAAAAAAGTATAAATATGGGCCACTGTGTCTCCAGGGCATGCCAACAAAACATACCGGTGCTTTGTTCCTGACACCTTCTAGCCTCAAGTACATATCAGACAACAGAGGCAATTGCTGGGGGATATCATAAAGTAGACTTTCAAGGACTTTCGAGCATTTTTGACATGTTCTCTAAAACACATTTGCATATTTCTTTTTCAAGCATCCCGGCAGATGTTAATGCTCTAAAGGGTGCTTTTTATGCCATTGCGCGTAATAGAATGTGTGGATGGCATTCACATCTATATATGCCCTCCTTCCGAACCTATATATTTGTATCTAAATGGAAAAAAATCAGTATTCACGTCTCTATATTTTCACGGATTATTAGCAAAATGCCCACCAAGGTCGCAACTCCTACATGTTATGTCATTCTGGCCTTTCCAACTGGCTGGCAGGGGAAGAGACTGGAGATGATTATATTCTTGGTAAGTGTCTTGGTAACTGAACATTTGATAAAGGATGTATTATGGGTCCTTAAAGTGTTATAATCTTTTTCTCTAAATGTAGGCAACAATGTGTATGCAATTCATCTATGGATTATGACTCCTTCCCTAAAAGCAAGCACTGCAAGTGGAAACAACTGCAAAAGTGCACCTAAGCGAACAAGATCAATAGTAGTGCGCACTTTTGGAGTTCTGAAGGGAAGGCATTGTTGCCTTCACATAAGTGGAGAAGCATTATGTTTAGTTTAGTTTAGTTTTAAGGATTTATAAAGCGCGTAGTTGCCCTAAGGCATCCCAGCGCTAACGTAACATGACTAATGCCAGCAGCAGGAAAATCCCGAAAGTTATCTACAGAAAAGGATAGTCTTGAGTTTTTTCCTAAAAAGCTGCTCTGAGGGTTCATGACGAAGCTCAGAGGGAAGATCGTTCCAAAGGCGGGCGGCCTTGGTGGAAAAGGAATTGACTCCCCAAGCTCTCTTAGACCGCAAGATGTTGACGTGTCGAGAGGAGGAAGACCTCAGACTTCGAGAGGGGGCATAGATACGGATACGTTTTCTGAAGAACATCGGACCCTTATCCTGAAGGGCTCTGTGAACAATGCACAGGGCTTTAAAGTGGGTACGCTGCTTGATGGGGGCCAGTGAAGTGTAGAAAGAGCCGGCTTTGCAGAAAGATGTCTAGGAAGATTAATAAGAAGCCTGGCCGCTGCCTTCTGAACTGTCTGCAGCTTCTTTATCACATAAGCCGGGGAACTGAGAAACAGAGAGTTCCCATAGTCCAGGCGGGAGAGGATCAGAGTTTCAACGAGGTTTCTTCTGGCCATAGAGGGTAGAAGGTTAAAAACCTTCCTAAGGACTCTTAAAATACCAAAACATGTAGAGGAGACTTTTTTTGCTTGAAAATCCATAGTCAAGCGTGAATCCAGCCAAAAACCAAGGCTTTTTACCTAAGCCTTGGGAGGAGGAAGATTGTTAAAAGCCTCAGAGTGCAATGAGAGGGGGGAGGCTGGGGAACCATTGCCTAACACAATAACTTCTGACTTTCCATCATTAAATTTAAGCTTAGATTGAATCATCCAGTCTCCGATATCTTCCATACAGCAAGAAAGATTGGCCACGGATGAATCCCCAGAACTAGATAGTGATACCACAAGCTGAGTGTCGTTGGCATAGGTGACCAAGGAAAGATTATAGGGAACAATCACTTTAGCCAGCGGGGATAAATACACATTGAAAAGAGTTGGACTCAGGGAGGAGCCCTGAGGGACTCCACAAGTCAATGGAAAAATCTCCGAGAAAAAGGCTCGATCCAAAACTTGAAAAGATCTTCCTTTAACAAAAGCGGACAGCCAGGACAATGCTGAACCTCCTATCCCTAATTCAGAGAGCCTGCAGCAGAGAAGGTTGTGGTCCACCGTATCAAAAGCTGCGCTAAAATCAAGTAAAATAATGGCTACATAAGCCCCTTGGTCTAAAAGTTGCCGGGCTGACTCCGTCACTGTAAGGAGGGCTGACTCCGTGCTATGGTGGGCTCTAAAGCCCATTTGAGTAGGGTGGAGAAGTTCATGACTCTCCAGATAGCTGGTTAATTGATAGTTAACATGCTTCTCCAGGATTTTAGTTGAGAAGGGAAGGAGAGCAATAGGTCTGTAATTCTCCAGCAGAGAAGGATCCAACTTAGGCTTTTTTAAAAGAGGCTTGATGATGGCATGCTTAAAAGAAGAAGGGAGAGAACCTGAAGATAAGGAATGATTCAGTATTTTTGTAAGAGGAGGAACAACAATATCTGAGACCCGCGAGAGGATGGCAGGAGGGGCAGGATCAAGGGGGGAGCCCGATTTAATTTGAAGAAGGAGGTTGGAAGTTACAGCATCCGTGAGAGGTGCAAAGGCAGTTAATACGTTTCCGGAGAAGGCGGGGTCCATCGTTTGATATTCTGACGACTCCAGGGAAGGGGAAGAGGAGAACCCGGAATATATCTTGATAACTTTATCATGGAAGTAGGATGCCAAGCGATTACTGTATTCAACGGAGGGCTCTGTGGAGGGGGCAGGCATAGGGGTTATGGTTAATTCATTAAAAATCCGAAAAATTTCCTTCTGTGAGCAGGAGGAATTTTCTATTTTTGTACCATAGTAAGTGGACTGGGCGGCTTTAATATTTTGGTGGTAAAGTCTGATGTATTGCCTGTATACTTCTCTGTTGGTGGGGCTGTAATTCTTTCTTCAGGTTCTTTCTAACTTTTTACACCTCTTTCTTAATTCTAATAAGAGAGGAGAGAACCAGGGTTTAGCCTTATGAGAGGGCTTATTGACTCTTGATTTAATGCGCAGAATAACATCCAAAGAGGAGGAGATCCACTCATTAAATAGATCTGCGGAGGCAGGAGAGCTGTTGACCCCAAGAGAGGCTTGGAGAACAGTACGCCACTCCCTAAGAGCCAACTTTGACCAGATACGCCCAGAGGTTAAGGAAGTGGAATGTAGGTCTGGTATGACATTATAGGGAAAAGAGAAAGATAGAAGGGAATGATCTGTCCAAGTTAAAGGCAAAGAAGGCAGGGTGGTAAGAGCAGGGAGATTGCTGAATAAAAGGTCCAAAGTATGGCCTTTGGTATGAGTAGGTCCAATTACATGTTGAGTTAAGTAAAGTGCAGAGAGAGAAGCTAGTAGAGATTTAGCCTGAGGACAGTTTTCTTTATCAAGATGAATGTTAAAATCCCCAAGAATAGTAAAATTAGGGGATTTACAAATAAGACTGGCTACGGCCTCCGGTAGGGAATCTAAAAAGCGAGTACCAGGTCACGGGGGCCGATAAAGAAGCATTCCGGAAAAAGTAAAAGTGGGGGAAAGATAGAGAGAGAAAATTAAGCTTTCGCAATCTGGGATGTCAGAGGAGAATGTGATGCACCTAAAGGTATTTTTGTAAATAATGGCTATACCACGACCTCTTCCAAGGGGTCGGTCTACGTGCGCCATAGAGTAAGTAGAGGGTAGGGAGTTGAAAATATCTACTGCTGAATCATTACCCAACCAAGTTTCGGTAAGAAACAGGGCTTCGGGAGAGAGGTCTTCTAGGAGAGTATAGATGTGTAGGGAGTACACAACTGAAAAAAGCTTTAAAATGGCAGCTATCTGTGCAAATATGAAAGTGACTACTACTTGAGCTTAAGGATGACAGTTCTGATAAAGATGAAGTCCCACCCCTGTTCCCCAACACAATCATGATAAGAGACAACTATGGAAGCAAATGGCAGTGCACTCAAAACTGACATTAACAGCAATTATTTTAAAGTTAGGAATTAAAGAAGGGAAACTCAAAAAATTGATGCTGATAATTCTATTTCATTAGAGTAACACATTTGTTTCTACAGATGAAGGGCGTGAAGAACAGGAAATGTTCCTATACTGACCAATATTTCCTAATGGTAAGAAATTTGTGAAACTGAAAAACAAGTAATTTTCACAAAACCTTGAAATAATTCACAATAAATGTGTGCTCTTCCCTTTGCCAGTGGGCTGATGAGTTTGCTTTATTTTGAAGTCACTGCTCCTGCCCTTTCTTGGACTAAGTACATGAGCCTCTACCATTCCTGTGCACGGCATATTGGATGTATCAACACAAAAGGATGATGGACGGAGTGCTGAAACTTTTCAACCATTTGCCCCCAGTCACAAATCTGGGTTTAATCCATCGTTCTTTTGCCCACCATGCCACCCCAGTTTGGACCCAGCCATGGCAGGGGTATGCCCAGACGTGGGTCCCTTGCTCACTGCTCGCTGTGCCACTGGATTCAAGCTAGCCTGGCTAATGAAGGGTGATACCCTTTAACTGGCCCCAGGATGCTTGTTTCCTGCCCAGGGAGGACCTGGCCTAGCAGTTCGGGCTGGACTGTTCCCATGGGGAACGGGGTCAAGTCTGATTTGCATATGGCTGGGTCTACACTGGGGTGACGTGGCGAGCAAAATAACAATGGATTAAACCCAGATCTGTGACTGGGGGTGAGTGCTTGAAAAGTTTCAACACTCCGTCCATCATTTTATTTTGTTTTGTGATGTTATATTGGATGTATCCTCACTGCCTCCTAGTGAGAATGAACTTTGCATAGTGACACTGGAGGATTTTACGTACTCGGCGACATTTATATTATGGCATAAACTACTTTGTAATTCCAAACTTTTTTTTCAGATCAACCTGCAAATTGTTGTACGTCTGCAGAGAACATGTGTTGCATTTGGATATTTGTATTGCATTTGGAAGTCTATCCACAGATCAGCATATTGCTTGTTGATGCTGCTGGGAATCATGCAGCTCTTTTCTGGTCTGAATAAACCCCTCATTTAATTATAGAATCACTGTGGCTCAGGTACATAATGAGCTTGGCACCTCCACATCTGACTTAAATCAGCCTGCTAAACAGAGGTAAAACCGGGAGCTGGGGGCCTATCGATAGTCAGTATTTGAAAAGTGCAAATCCAGTAGGGCTTCGCCACTAGTTTGAGGGCAAAGGAACCTCTGCCTCTTGTCTTGCTAGCTAGCACTGTGGACCAGCTAAATGCTCAATTTGACTCTTTGACAAACAATCTTTATGAGAAATTTGGCTGGGTGATTAGCAATGTGTTTGTTAACCTTACTAATAAGTTATCTTCCTTACATACACAACTACAAAAGGCGGGCACAGTGGCTGCTGATCAATCTATCATGAGGGCAGTGGGTTGTAGCCACCCCCAGACTCATCCCGGGAATGTCCCAAGGGTTCCCTTACCAATGTGGCTGGGGGCCAAAAACCAACGGGTCCTAGGCCCTGTCAACCGATCAACAGGGTAGATCCATGTAGGAGGCTGGCCTGGTTTGTAGTGGTTCCCTTGGGTACGTACACCTTCTACCAGGTCCAGTTATCCCATATTAGTGAAATGTAGTAGTGTTCCAGCAGCTTAGGCTGATAGAGGTACCTATAGCGGAGCATCTTAGGCTGAACTAGGAGACATGAACAGCTCCTGCAATACTACTTATAGTTTGTTACACAGTACTTATACACAAGTAAAGACAATACTCAGTGTTCCCAAAAATAAAGGTATTTATTTGGGTGACACAGTACCAAAAATATCTTAGAGACAATACTCCTTCTGGAGGTAAGTATTATTATACACAATACGTACACTAGACACCAAAATTAGACAAGTAAATAGTCATAGAACAATGCAAACAATAGAAAATGCTATAGAATGCAATGGGAGAAAATAGGTCTAGGGGCAACACAAACCATATACTCAGAAAGTGAAATGACAATCACAAATTCCCCCCTAGACAAGTGTAGTGTGTGCAAAATCGCTGGGAGAGCAAGAATACAGTAAAGGTAAGTAAATTACCCCACCCCAGAGCCCAGAAAAGCAGGAGTAAAGTACTGCCAGTTTCCTTACGACACACTACACCTCGTGATTGGGATTATGCAGTAACCAACCAAGTCTGCAAAGAACAACTGCTGGATTCCTGGTCCTGAAGATCTGCAAAGGAAAAGGGGACCAAGTCCAGAAGTCAAAAGAAGTTCCAGGAAGGACAGAAGCCCCTGCCAATACAGAAGAAGGTGCAAAAGAAGAGTCCACGGTTAGTCGAAGACTGCAGAAATGCACCCTAGGAAGATGCCAGCAGGTTCCTGCATGATGCAAAGGCTATCCCACGATGTGAAGATCATTGCAGATGTGATTTAGTGTTGGAAGTCACAAACAAGCCTTGGCTACGGCAAAAGTGTGTTTTGCATCAAAATGGCACCGGATGGACCCAGGAGGGACCTGGGGGGCTCAACTATGTGTGAAGAGGAAGAGGGGGATCTCAGCACTTTAGAGAGCCCTCAGGATGCCAGCCAGCACCCCCAGGAGTCCCGGGACAAAAGGACAAAGGAGGTGCAAAACACAGTTGATACAGCACAACAAAGGAAGGTCCCACGCCGCTGGAGAAGAACTCAGCAAGTTGAGCATCGCAGGATGGAGTGCTGGGGACCTGGGCCAAACTGTGCATGAAGGAATTTTGTAAATAGCTCACAGAGGCCTCAGGAGGTGAAGAAGACGTAGTACACAGGGGTACTGTCACTCTCTGGGAAGGCAAGGTCTTACCTCCTCTAAATTGTGTCATCAGTACCTCAGGACAGTCTATGTCGATGATGTCCACCCTCTGTGTCTTTAGGAGCATGCTCGTCACTGTAAGAGGAGTCCAAGGGTACCGGTCGTTGTCTTGGAAGGTGCCTGCTGGACCAGAAGAGTGATTCCGTCACCCCACGGGAGATTTCTTCCGTCCTTCTGGTGCAGGATGAAGACAGGGAGTCCTCAGAGCATGCACACTGTGGAAACTGGTGCAGTTGCTGACTTGAAGCAGGGGTTGCAGAAGAAAAGTATATCTTGTGGATACTTTGTTGCAGTTCCAGTGGTTCTTGGAGCAGGCTGAGGTTGATCCGAGGTCAGAGGATGATGAAGTTGTTGCAGAGGATTCCTGAAGGAAACTTGCAAGCAGAATCTGAAGAGAACCCACAGGAGAGACCCTAAATAGCCCTGAGAAGAGGATTGGCTTCCTTATCAGGTATGGACCTATCAGGAGGGGTCTCTGACATCACCTGCTGGCACTGGCCACTGAGAGGCCTCAAGAGTGCCCCCACACCTTGCAAAGCAAGATGGCTGAAGTCTTGGACACAATGGTGGAGCTCTGGGCACCACCCCTTTGGTAATGGATAGGAGAGTGGTCACTCCCCTTTCCTTTGTCCAGTTTCACGCCAGAGCAGGGGACAAGAGTTCCCTGAACCGGTGTAGACTGGCTTATTCAAGGAGGCCACCATCTGTGCCCTTCAAAACATTTCCAGAGGTTGGGGGAGGATACCCCTCCGCAGCCTGTAACACCTATTTCCAAAGGGAGAGGGTGTAACACCCTGCTCTCAGAGGAAATGCTTTGTTCTGCCTTCCTGGGACTGGGCTGCCCAGACCCCAGGAGGGCAGAACCCTGTCTGTTAGGTGGCAGCAGCTGTAGTTGCAGTGCAAGCCTCAGAGAGCTGGTTTGGCAGTACTGGGGGTCCATGGTGGATACCCCAGGATGCATGGAATTAGTTCACCAATACCAGATTTGGAATGGGGGGACAATTTCATGATCTTAGACATGCTACATGGCCATATTCGGAGTTACCATTGTGAAGCTACATATAGGTATTGACCTATATGTAGTGCATGCATGTAATGGTGTCCCAGCAATCACAAAACTATGTGGGAGCACCTTTGCTAGTGCAAGGGTGCCCTCACACTTAGTAACTTTGCACCTAACCTTCAGCAAGTGAAGGTTAGATATATAGGTGACTTATGAGTTACTTAAGTGCAGCGAAACTGGCTGTGAAATAACGTGTGCGTTGTTTCACGCAGGCTGCAATGGCAGGCCTGTGTAAGGGTTTGTCTGAGCTCCCTATGGGTGGCAAAGGAAATGCTGCAGCCCATATGGATCTCCTGGAACCCCAATGCCCTGGGTACCAAGGTACCATATACTAGGGACATGTAAGGGGGGTCCAGTGTGCCAATTTAAATTGGTAAAGGAAGTCACTAGCCTACAGTGACACATTTAAAAGCAGAGAGAGCATAAGCACTGAGGTTCTGATTAGCAGAGCCTCAGTGACGCAGTCAAGCACTACACAGACACACACACTAGCCCATAAACTATGAGCACTGGGGTCCTGACCAGCAGAATCCCAGTGAGACAGGCAAAAACATACTGACATGCAGGTAAAAATGGGGGTAACATGCCAAGGAAGATGGTACTTTCCTACAATCCCTCTCAGAATTCCTGACTGGAAGGAGGCATAAGTGGGAGAATAATTCCCAAGGGGGCTGGTCCAGTGCTGAATGGTCATTCATAGTCCCCTTAAATAATTCTGTCCCTAACTATTTGCCATCTTCCCAGCAGGGTCAATTCTCATGTGAAATTGCTAGACCCTTAACTCCCAGACATAGTTTACACTTCCCCACAGCTTCTGACCCTTTGGTGGTGGTCCTCACTAGGGTACCAGAATTAAATACAGGCTTAAAGGAAACTACCTCACAACTTAGAGATAAAGTTGTGCAATAGTGTAATAACTAAATGGCAGATGGGGGACATCTGGGAGCGCACATACTCATGGTGAGAAGAACTGAATGGGTGGACAGCAGGTAGAAGCCCTGGGGAGGGGACTGTTTTGTGATCAACTGTGACCAACCAGACATAGCGGGCCACTTATTTAGATGAGTGCAGATGACCAGTTCACCTGGATTTGTGATCCAAGCCCTCCCGTTTTCTACCTACACCCTAATTCTTTGATGCACATTTGCCTTCTAAAAGATCCACAGAAGCAGATAGACAGACACATAGCTCCTCGAGAGACAGCAACAAGGATTAACTTGTCTAATAGAAATGAGCTTTTTAGCACAAAGTATTGTAATGATCGACCATATGTTCGGGAGGTTAACCCTATTACTCCTTTGGGTGAGCTAGGCAGCAGTATTCTGCCATATATTACACCAGCCAGGCCAGCCTCACCTATTCAATTCTTAAGCTGGATCATTGCTGGGCTAAACAACAAGAAAGCCGATGCCACATGGTGCAATTTCGTTCATGGCTATCATATCGCCAGTTTCCAGGAAACCTGGGATACTGCTGATTCATTTTATCTGGATGGGTTTATGTCATGTTTTTCTCTCATTGGGAGGGAAAAGGGGGGTCTACTCACATTAGTATCCTTAATCCTTCCCTGTCAATCGACCCAGGTGGGCACTGGCTCTCCATATTTGATTGGTGTCAGTCTCATGTTTCACAAAATGCCAGATATTTTAGTTCTCAACTTTCACAACTCTTTTTCTGTAAATAACAGACCTAGGCATTTGACACCCCTAAAAGAGTTTTTGGAGGGGTATGTTGGGACACAACAGCAGCCACTTCACGTGATTCTCCTAGGTGATTTTAACATTAACCCTTGCACACTTCCCTGGTATGAGAGAACAGGGCTGGTTGCAGAGGACCCCTAACGTATTGCCCCTATTTTTCACTTTTTGCTGGTGTTTTCCTGACTCTGATGGTGCCCTGTGTACTGTTAACCAGTCCCAGGGCCTGTGCTCTGTGTAAAATCAGTATGCAAATTAGGTTAATTATAATTGGCTAAGTCAACCTACCTATAATTCCCTAGTATATGGTAGGGCGTGGAGGTTTAGGGACCCCAGCATATGTAGTACACCCATAGGTGCACTTCTGAGGTACCCAGTGTCATTTTAAAGGCAGGCCTGCCTTGCTGGCTGCTTTTAAACTAAAGTTATATGCAAATTCAACTTTGGAAATAAAAGTAGTTCCAAAGTCTTAAACTACCTTACTTTTGCATATAAGTCACCCCTACGGTGTGCCCTATGTGCCCCTACGGCTGGGTGCCATGTAACTATAAGCAGGGACCTTATAAAAATAGTTTTATAAGCCCTGGTGAGGTCAAACAGACAAAATAGTTTTTCCCTCATTGTAATGAATGGACTCCATAGGCTAGAATGGGGAGACTTTATTTTAATTTTAAAAGTCCCCTTAAGTAACAGATATCAGAAGTTTGGTATCAAATTAATTGTTATAACACCCCACAACTACTTACATACATACACCTATCGACCATGGAGCAAACTCAATTTGGATCACTTAGAAACACAACTAACACAATTAATTCTGTACCAAAAATTTGAGTGGCTACAGGAAGCTTTTGATGTCCTAATACCACTCAGAAAAACTAAACACAACAAAAGAAAACCAACACCTTGGAGAAACACAGAACTTAAAAAGATGAAGCAACAAATCAGAAAGTTGCAACGGACCTGGCTCAAAACAAACAACAGTCAAGACAAACTACAGCTACACAAACTTAACAGGACATACAAATCATCAATCAAAAAAGCTAAAAAATGATACTACTCAGACAGAATTCAAAATGCTCAATCTACAACCAAGGAATTTTATAAAATTCTCAATGAATTTCGAAAACCTACATGCATGGAAGGAAGTCATCCCACCACTCAAGATTTCACAAACAAATTGGCAACTCACTACACAACCAAGGCAGACACATTGGACTCCTATTTAAAACAGAAATAAACCATCAGCACCAACCCCTTTCCTAAAAAACCCTTTAAGAATAAACCATCCCAACCTCTACAGTCCTTCAAACAAATATCCCACGGTAAATTTATGGATTTGGTCAAAGCAATCAGAACTTCTGGTTGCCCTTCTGACCCTTGCCCACCACAAATCTTCAAGAACATCCTGCTATCTACTTCTGCTGCCACACCTGTAAGAAGAATCATCAACAACTCTTTAACTTCAGGAACTTTTCCTACAGACCTGAAAAAGGCATACATACGACCTTTATTAAAGAAAACAAACCTAGACCCGCAAGATCCCAACAACTACAGACCAATCACAAATGGACCTTTCACGGGCAAATTGATAGAAAGAGCAGCATTCGCCCAGATGTCACAATTCATTGAAGACAATTCTAATTCAGACAAAACGGAAGTCCTCATCCTCGGAAACACCCCGTCCGCCTGGGACGACTCCTGGTGGCCCTCGGCAGCGCACCAACCCCCTCAGACCACGCACGCAACCTCGGGTTCATCCTGGACCCACTTCTCACCATGAACAAACAAGTCAACGCTGTATCATCCTCCTGCTTCCTCACCCTCCGCATGCTCCGAAAGATCTTCTGTTGGATCCCCACCGACACCAGAAATACCGTGACCCACGCCCTCGTCACGAGCCGCCTGGACTACGGCAAGACCTTATACGCAGGAACCACCACTAAACTCCAGAAACGGCTGCAGCGAATTCAAAACGCCTCCGCCCGCCTCATCCTCAACATACCCCGCAACAGCCACATCTCCGCCCACCTGAGACAACTGCACTGGCTTCCCATCAACAAAAGGATCACCTTCCGACTCCTCACCCACGCACACAAAGCCCTCCACAACAAGGCACCCGAATACCTCAACCGTCGCCTCAGTTTCTACACCCACCCGTCAACTTCGCTCCGCCAACCTCGCTCTCGCCGCAGTCCCTCGCATCCGCCGCACCACGGCAGGTGGGAAATCCTTCTCCTACCTGGCGGCCAAGACATGGAATTCCCTCCCCACCAACCTCAGGACCACCCAGGATCACCTTGCATTCCGGAGGCAACTCAAGACCTGGCTCTTCGAGCAGCAGTAACCCCATCCCCCTAGCGCCTAGAGACCCTCACTGGTGAGTAGCGCGCTTTATAAATGTTTATGATTTGATTCGATACTTTCAGACTTCCAAACTGGATTCCGCCCAGGAAGAAGCACTGAATCGGCACTCATGGCAATCTGGGATGATCTTAAAAACACAGTTGACCAAAATGGAGTTGCTGCACTACCTCTCTTGGACCTCTCAGCTGCCTTTGATACAGTTGACCATGACACCCTAACTCAAAGACTCCACAAAGCCGGCATACAAGGGATTGCTCTCGACTGGATTACTTCCTATCTTCAAAAAAGAGCAAATATCATCCACTCGCCCCCCTTCTCGTCCGAACCCTACCTCACAAAAGCAGGGGTCCCCCAAGGGTCAATCATCTCACCTTTGCTTTTCAACATCTACATGATATCTTTACCAGAACTGATCAATGATTTCCATCTCACATGCTACATCTATGCAGATGACACACAAATACTACTTAAATTAGAAGGCCCCAAAAACATTGAAAACTCACAAATCTTCAGTTGCCTCAGAGCCGTTGATCAGTGGATGACCTGGAGCCATCTCAAACTAAATACCTACGAATCGCCATGGATTCCAAGTTAACTATGAATGCCCAAGTAGACAAATTAGCACGCACAAGCTTCATCACCTTAAAGACTTTACGACGCATCTTCCCCCACCTCGGATTTCCACACAAGGTGCAAGCTACTATCTCGCTTGTACTATCCAAACTGGATTATGCCAATAGCCTCTACCATGGATCATCTCTATCTGTTATGAAAAAACTACAACGGATCCAGAATTCCGCAGCCAGGCTACTACTACATATAAAGCCGCAAGCCCACATCTCCCCTGCCTTGAGAGCACTACACTGGTTACCCGTTGCCAGAAGATGCACTTTCAAGCTGCTTTGTATCACCCACAAAGCTATATCAGGAAAAGGACCGCTTTTTATCAGAAAGAAAATTACCAAATACATCCAACAAAGAACCCTCCGCTCAAGATTGGCACCCCGCCTTAGAACACCACCATACAAGAAAAAGACTATAGGTGGTACATCCTTCTCCGTCCAAGCAGCCAAACTATTGAATTCATTACCCCCAACTATAAGAGCCACAGATAACTTTCTTATCTTCAGAAAACTCCTCAAGAGTTGGCTCTTTCCTTCATAACCACCTTTTTCAAACAACTATGAACTGCATATGCCTATGTGGATAAATATTTTTTTTCAGATTGTATGTATATTTCTATTTATTTATAGTTTCTTTGGAAAATATGTATTGCTACTATGTCATAACAATAAAATACACACACACTCTTTAAACCTGTCTGTCTAAGTATTTTTTACCCATGATTCTAATTATGTATTGTATGTGCATATGTGTGTGTATTCATGTGTGTGTGTGTGTGTGTGTGTATATATATATATATATATATATATATATATATATATATATATGTGTGTGTATATGTTGTTTCTGTGCTTGGCATGTTCGTGGATCATTGCATGGCTCCTGGGTGGGTTGTTATACTAGATATCTATGAATTCCTGCTCTCATCTTATCACACTTATCTACTCATCACTCTTATGTAATGTCTCTATCAAACTATCCTCCATTCTCACTCTGACTCATCCCAAATCCCTTCTACTACTTTCATCTCCTAAATATCTCTGCCTAAGCTCTTCCCTCCGCTTCCACATCTAACTCACCAAACCTCACTCTACCTCTGTGACCTCCCACACAACCCTACTAAATTATCCTGCATTCATCTCACCCTGCTACTATGCTCTCCCTAACCCTTCCACATACTCTTCCCTCCTCCATCCCTCTTTACTCATCCCAAGCCTTTGGGTTGAGTAAATGAAGGATATACTCCCAATTAACACTTCTGGATTTCTTTCCTCCTCCACCCCTCCATTACTCCAGTCAATCTAACTAACAAACTCTCATATCCGCGGCTCAAATTAACTGATAATAATACTAAAACTGTACTCATTATTTAACGATAATAATCCATCACTAATTCTTGTTGGGTTCCGGAGTAGCGAGCTACTCATCGAAAAGCGCTTTGACGCCTCGTCAGAGGTAGTAAGCACTATATAAATATGATTACAATACAATACAATACAATAAATCCCACAACTTCCAGTTGTTGGAGTTAATATAACTTGTCCAGGTAAAGAGTTTTAAACTTTACCTGAAAAGTTGCCAACTTCAGCCCTGCAGTGTTTTTGCTGCTGTGCTCTGATTGGCCAGCCTCTGGCAGCCTGGCCAGGCTGCCTTGATGAGATGTGAAGTGGCCTGGCTTCACACAAAGAGATGTGTCTGTGGAAAGAGATCTCCCCTCAGCAGATGGTGAAGCAGGAAGGGGGAGGGCTGCCAAACTGGTCTTCAAAGGTAGAGAAGGACATTTGAAGCAACCCAGCAACACCCCGACATCCTGCAAACCCAGACAATTAGGTGACCTCTTGATTAGATTAGGAGAGGGCAGGAAAGGGGTGTGTTTAGGATTTTTAGCCATACCAGTGGGTGGGCTCAGACAGATGTAACCTCCAAAAATCATTTTCAGCCATGAAGGATTTTTGAGGAATGTTGCTGCCTAGGATTGATTTTTGCTACACTTCCCAGGAAGTGGTCATCACATGGGGAAGGACCCTGCACCTGATTGGAGAACCAGGACCCCCCTGTTTTTCACCCAGGAGCAGGGATAAAACTGGCAGACCTGCACCCACACCTCAGATCCCTATCAGATTTCAACAAGGAAGAACTACAGGAGGAGAAGGACTGCCCTGTTGGACCCCTGACCTGCACCTGGACACTGCACTCTGAAGGACTGCACCAGCTGCACACTTGGGCTTCACCACTGAAATAACTTTACCTGTCTTCTACTGCTTCAAGAAGGGACTCCCTGTTTGCTACAGGTATAAAGGAGCTGCCCAGAGTCCCCTGCATCAAGTCCTGCAAGCAGAGCTCAGCTGACCAGCGTCCAGTGGCCATTTGAGGATTCTGACCAGGTGCATTCTGGGAATTGTAGTCCCAACTCCCAAGGAGCAACTCAGAGCTTCTGAAACCTTGACTCAAGTTGTGGACACTTCAAGGACACAAAAAGGACCTCTGGAAGAAGATCCAGAAGTTTGGAGACGTTTGGAGCAACTCCATTAGTTGAAGAGGTGCATGGTGGGAGGTGTAGTCCCAGACCCCAAGAGGCACACCTGAGCCTCTGAACCCTTGGCTGGTGCTGTGGACTTCTTTCCTGAATCAAACACTTCTGAAAGTAAGTGTGACAGTGTTACCTCGTGGGTGGCCTAAACTCTGGACTTTGTTCCTTTCCAGTGTGACCTTTTTCAACCCTTTGAGCGCTAGTTGCTTCTATGCGCTAGAAAGCATTAATGTTTTAAAAATTCATATCTCCGATTCCCCTTATCTGATTTTATTTGTTTTGGTGTCATTTTAAAGATTAAAATATAATCTATTTTTATAAATAGATTTAGGGTTTTTAAATTGTTTCCTGTGTTTTATTTAATTACTGTTTTTTGATATTTGAATGCTTTATGCTTTGTCTCCTAAGTTAAGCCTTGTCGCTCGTTGCCAAGGTACCAAGGGTTGAGCTGGGTTTAATTTACTGAGACCTAACTGGACCTAAGTGGAGGTTAGTGGCCTATTGCTAAGTGTAGGTACCTACCTGCCCTTACCAATAGCCCATTTTCCAACACCTGTTATCCCCTGGAGGAGAATCCTACAATACATGTTGGACACTTTGAACACACTAAACAGGATAACTTGCTTAGTTCCATCCTAGCTGATTACAATCTCATTCCTACAATGTAAGACATCCATAATTCTGACCGTGGGGAAATTATACCGACATGTGGAGGTTGAGGTTGCAACTCTATCATTGATTACATCGTCACCTCTGCAAAATTGGTTTCTTGTTCTGCTGTGCCCTGTGAATGGTGAAACAATAATACAGGACAATAAATGGGTAAAGGTCAAGGGTATGGGCCAGTCATGAAAAGGTTGTTGAGAAGCCAGAAAGGATACCCCATTATGGTGTAAAATATTAAAGAGTGTAAGATACTTAGCCCCCACTAAACCCTAGCCATTCCACCACATGGGATGTTCCTCTAGTTTTGCAACTTTTTCAGTCATGGGATGATAATGACAGGTTGTCAGCTTGGTAACTCTATTATGTCAGGTGTCCTTAAAAGGATTTCAGATGCGAATCCATGCGAATCGCAGTTACTGAATCGCAAATTGGTATGTTGGTAGGCAGTGACCAACTATTTTGTGATTCAATATCCAATCGCACTGCAAATTGCGAAATCGCTAAATGTGATTAGCTAAATTGCAACTGGACCTGTTTCTGAACCACAAATAGCGACTGAGAGTCGCAAATAGCAACCAGGACCAAAACACATGGAAAATACACTTCCTGGTGGTGGGTAATTAACCCTTGTAGTGCTATCTGTATTTAACCACCAATTCCATCTTGACCACAGACTCCATTTTGTTCTTAGCTGAGTTTCAAATGCCATCACATCAGTGGCGCAGGTATTTTTCCACATTCAGCTTGTTTTCTACATTGAACATATTTTCGCTCTTCTCACCAGAGAAGGGAACAAATCATGGGGGATGCAACGATGATAAGGGTGTATAAGGATGAGAATGTTTATAGCAGAGAAGGATACGGCTCTGTCTGGGAAATGCACATTGGGATCTGGCTAATTCTTTTGTGTGAATTTCAACACGGACAAAGTACAGCCAGCGCTTGAATTTCACAACTTACATGAAGGGAGGGGGAATGTTACCATGACCTTCCTCTTGGTCTTGTTTAAGGTGTATAAGGTGGGAAAACCTGGCACTGAGGCAGAAGGAACTGCTTTGTGAGAGTGGACGCACTGCTCAAAAAAATCAGAGTCCCATTGGGGAGTATTTCTCCTGTCTCAGCTGTCCAGGATTCCACAGCTTGACATTGGTAAGGACAAGGATAATGTTGGATTCAGTCCCCATAGTGATGCATTTTTATTTCATATTTATTTAGCTTTGCTGTGTGCATGCATAAATATATATATATATATATATATATATATATATATATATATATATATATGTATATATATATATATATTCACTGCACACATATTCGTTGTTGATATATTGTACTTTTTCTGCTTATTATTATTAAACTGCTCTGATTATTTTAGTATCTGCATGTGTTTTACTTCATTCGATTACATGCGCATGGTAATATATTTGTATAGTTTTGTTTGAGACCTGGGAAGTACCCTAATAAATTCATTACTCAGAAGAGTGCTGCTTTCTTTGCATTCTTTAGCCTCATTTCCTCTTAGTTTGAAGCTAAGCAGAACAACCCTGAACCAGGAAGTTCCTCACAGGAGTGTGGGAGGAGTCTAACCAACACACACAGCAGAGGCTCACCAGCCTGAGAGGAGCAACTGCAGCAATGGCCAGCCAAGCAAAGGACCAAATCCCAGCAGAGAGGAAGAAGAAAAGGAATAATGTCAGCACCATGATGTGTTGTTTGGGAGGCAGCAGTGACTGTACCTGACTTCCAGAAAAAGAAGATATGGCAGGAAATACAGGCCAAAATAAATGGAATCGGAGTCAGTCAGGTTGCGGAGCAACTGAGGGAGTCATGTGGAACAGGTGGCGGACCATCCACAGTTCACTTCCCGACAGTAATTGAGAGTATGGTAGAGACCACACTGTAGTCAGAGGTTGTTGAGGGAATCAGGAACCTTGACAGTTCAGCACCAGGAACCTCAAAATATGGCATATATTACCTTTTCACACATTTCAGGACACAACTCCATGCACACAACCACAGATTCAAAAACCATACCACATTAAAAAATACTCAAAATTACAAGTCCATAGCAAAAGTCCATAGCAAGTATAGTGCATTAGAGGTAATGTAGACAGTAGTCAGTTCAGGAATTAAACGTGACTTTATTGGAGAAACATTATATAGGTATTCACAATGTATCTCATATGTTCCACAGATCTCCCTCAGGTACATATTGAGGACTCCAGAGCAGAAGGAGTGGATGATGCCAACATGGCAGCAGAGGGGCTGGTCCCAATTGACAAAGAAGAGTGCAACACAACACCCCACGTTTGCACTGAGACAGTATCCTCAGAGCCTACAGAAATGGACAATGAGGATGTACCTCTGCCTCTTAGGGCCAGATATATGTAGGTTTCATTTTGCGAGGTGCAAATTGCTAGTACCATCGACTCGCAATTTGCAACTCGCAAAATGAAATGCAGAAAGGTGTCTCAGACACCTTCTGCGACTCGCTATGGGGTCACTGTAGGAGGCTGGACTGGCTTGTAGTGAGTACCAAGGGGTACTTGCACCTTGCACCAGGCCCAGTTATCCCTTATTAGTGTATAGGGTGTCTAGCAGCTTAGGCTGATAGATAATGGTAGCTTAGCAGAGCAGCTTAGGCTGAACTAGGAGACGTGTGAAGCTACCACAGTACCACTTAGTGTCATATGCACAATATCATAAGAAAACACAATACACAGTTATACTAAAAATAAAGGTACTTTTTTTTTATGACAATATGCCAAAGTATCTTAGAGTGTACCCTCAGTGAGAGGATATGAAATATACACAAGATATATATACACAATAGCAAAAATATGCAGTATAGTCTTAGAAAACAGTGCAAACAATGTATAGTTACAATAGGATGCAATGGGGAAACATAGGGATAGGGGCAACACAAACCATATACTCCAAAAGTGGAATGCGAACCACGAATGGACCCCAAACCTATGTGACCTTGTAGAGGGTCGCTGGGACTATTAGAAAATAGTGAGAGTTGGAAAAATAACCCTCCCCAAGACCCTGAAAAGTGAGTGCAAAGTGCACTAAAGTTCCCCTAAGGACAAAATAGTTGTGTTAGAGGAATAATGCAGGAAAGACACAAACCAGCAATGCAACAACTGTGGATTTCCAATCTAGGGTACCTGTGGAACAAGGGGACCAAGTCCAAAAGTCACAAGCACGTCGGAGATGGGCAGATGCCCAGGAAATGCCAGCTGCGGGTGCAAAGAAGCTTCGACTGGACAGAAGAAGCTGAGGTTTCTGCAGGAACAAAAAGGGCTAGAGACTTCCCCTTTGGTGGACGGATCCCTCTCGCCGTGGAGAGTCGTGCAGAAGTGTTTTCCTGCCGGAAGGACGCCAACAAGCCTTGCTACATGCAAATCGTAAGTTTGGCGTTTTTGGACGCTGCTGGGGCCCAGGAGGGACCAGGAGGTCGCAAATTGGACCTGAAGAGAGAGGAGACGTCGAGCAAGACAAAGAGCCCTCACTGAAGCAGGTAGCACCCGGAGAAGTGCCAGAAACAGGCACTACGAGGATGCATGAAATGGTGCTCGCCGAAGTTGCACAAAGGAGTCCCACGTCGCCGGAGACCAACTTAGAAAGTCGTGCAATGCAGGTTAGAGTGCCGTGGACCCAGGCTTGGCTGTGCACAAAGGATTTCTGCCGGAAGTGCACAGGGGCCGGAGTAGCTGCAAAGTCGCGGTTCCCAGCAATGCAGCCCAGCGAGGTGAGGCAAGGACTTACCTCCACCAAACTTGGGCTGAAGAGTCACTGGACTGTGGGGGTCACTTGGACAGAGTTGCTGGATTCGAGGGACCTCGCTCGTCGTGCTGAGAGGAGACCCAAGGGACCGGTAATGCAGCTTTTTGGTGCCTGCGGTTGCAGGGGGAAGATTCCGTCGACCCACGGGAGATTTCTTCGGAGCTTCTGGTGCAGAGAGGAGGCAGACTACCCCCACAGCATGCACAAGCAGGAAAACAGTCGAGAAGGCGGCAGGATCAGCGTTACAGAGTTGCAGTAGTCGTCTTTGCTACTATGTTGCAGGTTTGCAGGCTTCCAGCGCGGTCAGCGGTCGTTTCCTTATCAGAAGGTGAAGAGAGAGATGCAGAGGAACTCGGCTGAGCTCATGCATTCGTTATCTAAAGTTTCCCCAGAGACAGAGACCCTAAATAGCCAGAAAAGAGGGTTTGGCTACCTAGGAGAGAGGAAAGGCTACTAACACCTGAAGGAGCCTATCAGCAGGAGTCTCTGACGTCACCTGGTGGCACTGGCCACTCAGAGCAGTCCAGTGTACCAGCAGCACCTCTGTTTCCAAGATGGCAGAGGTCTGGAGCACACTGGAGGAGCTCTGGACACCTCCCAGGGGAGGTGCAGGTCAGGGGAGTGGTCACTCCCCTTTCCTTTGTCCAGTTTCGCGCCAGAGCAGGGGCTAAGGGGTCCCTGAACCGGTGTAGACTGGCTTATGCAGAATTGGGCACATCTGTGCCCAACAAAGCATTTCCAGAGGCTGGGGGAGGCTACTCCTCCCCTGCCTTCACACCATTTTCCAAAGGGAGAGGGTGTCACACCCTCTCTCAGAGGAACTTCTTTGTTCTGCCATCCTGGGCCAGGCCTGGCTGGACCCCAGGAGGGCAGCTGCCTGTCTGAGGGGTTGGCAGCAGCAGCAGCTGCAGTGAAACCCCAGGAAGGGCAGTCTGGCAGTACCAGGGTCTGTGCTACAGACCACTGGGATCATGGAATTGTACCAACAATGCCAGGATGGCATAGAGGGGGCAATTCCATGATCATAGACATGTTACATGGCCATATTCGGAGTTACCATGGTGAAGCTACATATAGGTAGTGACCTATATGTAGTGCACACGTGTAATGGTGTCCCCGCACTCACAAAGTTCAGTGAATTGGCTCTGAACAATGTGGGGGCACCTTGGCTAGTGCCAGGGTGCCCTCACACTAAGTAACTTTGCACCTAACCTTTACCAGGTAAAGGTTAGACATATAGGTGACTTATAAGTTACTTAAGTGCAGTGTAAAATGGCTGTGAAATAACGTGGACATTATTTCACTCAGGCTGCAGTGGCAGGCCTGTGTAAGAATTGTCAGAGCTCCCTATGGGTGGCAAAAGAAATGCTGCAGCCCATAGGGATCTCCTGGAACCCCAATACCCTGGGTACCTCAGTACCATATACTAGGGAATTATAAGGGTGTTCCAGCAAGCCAATGTAAATTGGTAAAAATGGTCACTAGCCTGTTAGTGACAATTTGAAAGTAATGAGAGAGCATAACCACTGAGGTTCTGGTTAGCAGAGCCTCAGTGAGACAGTTAGGCACCACACAGGGAACACATACATGCACACCTATGAGCACTGGGGTCCTGTGTGACAGGGTCCCAGTGACACATACATATAGGCCACAACCTTATGAGCACTGGGGTCCTGACTAGCAGGATCCCAGTGACACATAACAACCATACTGAAAACATAGTGTTTTCACTATGAGCACTGAGGCCTGGCTATCAGGATCCCAGTGAGACAGTGAAAACAGTGACAAACACCCTGACATACACTCACAAACAGGCCAAAAGTGGGGGTAACAAGGCTAGAAAGAGGCTACCTTCTCACACAACCCCCCCCCAAACGAAGGACAATAAGGCTAACCTTGGCCAGTTGAGACTTTATTGTTTAAGTGGTGATAAGTAGAGAGTAGCTCTGCAATAGACTGGTTACTCCCTTTATCATCCACTATATGGTTACTTCCCTGTGGGGATGTAAACCACCCTGTTTGAAGTTTTTTAGCTAAGCAACAATGTGAAGATGTATTTTCAGAGTTTCTATCAGTAAGTTTTAGTTTAGAGCAGTGGGAATTGTCCACTGAACCTATTTGTAGTGATGGAAATGCCAGACAGGGATGCTGTCTCAGAAAAGCCATAGCTGGGCAAAAACTTTGTCCATATGGCTGGAAGAGAGAACAGGGATGCTGTTTCTCTTGGGTTGGAGCAGGGCAGGGATGCTGTCCTATCAGCTCCACACTAGGGCAGGGATGCTGTCCTAAGTGTTGTGAGGCAGTGCAGAGTTTCTGCACTAAAGTTTCTCTGGGAGGGTTGGAGGGATGCTCCATGTTAACTAAAATGGTGCTCTTTTTCTCACCAATGTTAGTTATCCCACAGAGAGGTACTTCCACCTCAGGGAGTCCAGCTTTGCCAGCTGATGATTCCCTTGGAACAGGTGCCACCCTAGGAGAGGTTTCTCCCACCACAGGAATAGTATCCTGAATGGTAGGGTGGTTAGGGGATACTGTGATACCCTTTTTACCTGTTGATGGAGAGGGATCCTGAGTTTTCAGGCCTTCTCTCCTTTGCTTTTTCATTTCACTTGAAATGAGAGGGAACAATTCCTCAGGGATGCCCAGCATGGCTGCATGGGCATAAAACTCTACATCAGCCCAACCTGAGGCCTCTAGGTCATTACCTAAGAGACAGTCTACAGGTAAGCTAGGTGATACCACCACCTGCTTAGGGCCAGTAACTCCACCCCAACTAAACTGAATTATAGCTAAAGGAAGAAACTTAGTGGAGTTATGGACATCAATAATCTTATACTGTTGTCCAATGATGTGTTGTTCAGGAGGCACTAGGTTTTCAGTCACCAAAGTGAAACTGGCACCTGTGTCCCTGTAGGCCAAGGCCTCAACACCATTTATTGAAACTGTCTGCCTGTACTTATCCATTGTAAGGGGACAAGCAGCCAGTGTGGCAAGGCCAATGCCACTAGGTGTGACAGAAACTGTCTTGGGACTGATTACATCAGTTTCCACTATGGACCCATAAGTGAACCCAACTACACCCTTTGCTTGACTGTTGCCAGCAGTCCCACCACTAGTACCACTACTGCTAGGGGCACTAGAGCTTGATGTATTAGTGGTGGTAGGCTCAGGGGGTTTACCTGGACAGGACTTATCCCCTGGCCTATGGCCTCTATTTTTACACACAAAGCACCAAGGCTTTTTAATGTGTGCAGGTTGGGAAGAAGAGGAAGAATTTGTTTTATCCCCACCCTCTGAAGAGTGTTTAAGATTTGAAGTGGGATCTTTGGTTTTACCCTTATCCCCATGCTTATCTTGAGATTTTTCACCATCTTTCTTCTTATTGCCATCTTTGTCACCCCCTGTATGAACTTTTCTGTTCACCCTTGTTCTGACCCATTTGTCTGCCTTCTTTCCCAATTCTTGGGGAGAGGTCAGATCAGAGTCTACCAGGTACTGGTGCAACAAATCAGACACACAATTATTAAGTATATGCTCTCTCAGGATTGTGTTATACAGGCTTTCATAATCAGTAACTTTACTGCCATGTAACCACCCCTCCAAGGCCTTCACTGAATGGTCAATGAAATCAACCCAGTCTTGTGAAGACTCCTTTTTGGTCTCTCTGAACTTTATCCTGTACTGTTCAGTGGTTAAGCCATAACCATCCAGGAGTGCATTCTTAAGAACTTGGAAATTATTAGCATCATTTTCTTTTACAGTAAGGAGCCTATCCCTACCTTTTCCACTAAATGATAGCCATAGGATAGCAGCCCACTGCTTTTGAGGGACATCCTGTACAGCACAGGCCCTCTCAAGTGCAGCAAACCACTTGTTAATGTCATCCCCCTCCTTATAAGGGGGAACTATCTTGTGCAGATTCCTTGAATCATGCTCTTTTGCAGGATGACTATGGGGAATACTGCTGCTGCCACCATGGGTATCTAAACCCAACTTCTGACTTTCCCTCTCTATTTCTAAAGACTGTCTATCCAAATCCAGCTGTTGCTTCTTGAGCTTCAGTCTGGTTTGTTCCACTCTCAATCTATTGAGCTCCCTTTCTAACAATCTGTCATCAGGGTGGGTGGGAGGGACATTTCTAGATACAGAGGTATGATGGGAATGAACAGAAGGAGACCTGTCCCTTACAGAGGGCACCCTAACAGCTTGGCTAACAGTATAATGTGAGAGCACACCATCAGTATGGTGTGATTCAACCTCTGTACCAACTATGCTAGACTGTCTAGTAATGGGCAGGCTGAGAAGTTTCTTTCCTGAATCTTTTCCTGGGGGAGTCCCTGGATCAGATTGAGAACCATTAGCTACTTTTTCACCAGATTGGGCACTTATGGCCTTATCCTGTACTCTAAGCATGTTAATTAACAGTTCTAAGGAAGGATTCTTCCCTACACTCAAACCTCTCTCTATGCAGAGACTCCTTGCTCCTTTCCAGCTAAGGTGATCATATGCAAGTTTGGACAGTTCAACATTTTGGCCTGTGCCAGACATTTTTAGAGAGAGTTAAAGTGATAGAAAAAGAGAAAAAAGTTTTCAGAATTTTTTGGAAAGACAGATTTTTTTTAAAAAACTTTTAAGAACTTTTTGAAAGTTTAGAAGTACTTTTCAGCACTTAGAAAAGAGTGAAAAGAGGAAATGCAAAACTTTTTGGCTATGTGTTTATACACTGACCTTGTTTTGTATATTTTTCTCTTATGAAAAGTACAATGACAAGAGTGGTAAGTAGTCTCAAGCACTTATCCCACCACTGCACAACCAATGTAGGAGGCTGGACTGGCTTGTAGTGAGTACCAAGGGGTACTTGCACCTTGCACCAGGCCCAGTTATCCCTTATTAGTGTATAGGGTGTCTAGCAGCTTAGGCTGATAGATAATGGTAGCTTAGCAGAGCAGCTTAGGCTGAACTAGGAGACGTGTGAAGCTACCACAGTACCACTTAGTGTCATATGCACAATATCATAAGAAAACACAATACACAGTTATACTAAAAATAAAGGTACTTTATTTTTATGACAATATGCCAAAGTATCTTAGAGTGTACCCTCAGTGAGAGGATATGAAATATACACAAGATATATATACACAATAGCAAAAATATGCAGTATAGTCTTAGAAAACAGTGCAAACAATGTATAGTTACAATAGGATGCAATGGGGAAACATAGGGATAGGGGCAACACAAACCATATACTCCAAAAGTGGAATGCGAACCACGAATGGACCCCAAACCTATGTGACCTTGTAGAGGGTCGCTGGGACTATTAGAAAATAGTGAGAGTTGGAAAAATAACCCTCCCCAAGACCCTGAAAAGTGAGTGCAAAGTGCACTAAAGTTCCCCTAAGGACAAAATAGTCGTGTTAGAGGAATAATGCAGGAAAGACACAAACCAGCAATGCAACAACTGTGGATTTCCAATCTAGGGTACCTGTGGAACAAGAGGACCAAGTCCAAAAGTCACAAGCACGTCGGAGATGGGCAGATGCCCAGGAAATGCCAGCTGCGGGTGCAAAGAAGCTTCAACTGGACAGAAGAAGCTGAGGTTTCTGCAGGAACGAAAAAGGCTAGAGACTTCCCCTTTGGTGGACGGATCCCTCTCGCCGTGTAGAGTCGTGCAGAAGTGTTTTCCCGCCGGAAGGACGCCAACAAGCCTTGCTACATGCAAATCGTAAGTTTGGCGTTTTTGGACGCTGCTGGGGCCCAGGAGGGACCAGGAGGTCGCAAATTGGACCTGAAGAGAGAGGGGACGTCAAGCAAGACAAAGAGCCCTCACTGAAGCAGGTAGCACCCGGAGAAGTGCCAGAAACAGGCACTACAAGGATGCGTGAAACGGTGCTCGCCGAAGTTGCACAAAGGAGTCCCACGTCGCCGGAGACCAACTTAGAAAGTCGTGCAATGCAGGTTAGAGTGCCGTGGACCCAGGCTTGGCTGTGCACAAAGGATTTCTGCCGGAAGTGCACAGGGGCCGGAGTAGCTGCAAAGTCGCGGTTCCCAGCAATGCAGCCCAGCGAGGTGAGGCAAGGACTTACCTCCACCAAACTTGGGCTGAAGAGTCACTGGACTGTGGGGGTCACTTGGACAGAGTCGCTGGATTCGAGGGACCTCGCTCGTCGTGCTGAGAGGAGACCCAATGGACCGGTAATGCAGCTTTTTGGTGCCTGCGGTTGCAGGGGGAAGATTCCGTCGACCCACGGGAGATTTCTTCGGAGCTTCTGGTGCAGAGAGGAGGCAGACTACCCCCACAGCATGCACAAGCAGGAAAACAGTCGTCGAGAAGGCGGCAGGATCAGCGTTACAGAGTTGCAGTAGTCGTCTTTGCTACTATGTTGCAGGTTTGCAGGCTTCCAGCGCGGTCAGCGGTCGTTTCCTTATCAGAAGGTGAAGAGAGAGATGCAGAGGAACTCGGCTGAGCTCATGCATTCGTTATCTAAAGTTTCCCCAGAGACAGAGACCCTAAATAGCCAGAAAAGAGGGTTTGGCTACCTAGGAGAGAGGAAAGGCTACTAACACCTGAAGGAGCCTATCAGCAGGAGTCTCTGACGTCACCTGGTGGCACTGGCCACTCAGAGCAGTCCAGTGTGCCAGCAGCACCTCTGTTTCCAAGATGGCAGAGGTCTGGGAGCACACTGGAGGAGCTCTGGACACCTCCCAGGGGAGTGCAGGTCAGGGGAGTGGTCACTCCCCTTTCCTTTGTCCAGTTTCGCGCCAGAGCAGGGGCTAAGGGGTCCCTGAACCGGTGTAGACTGGCTTATGCAGAATTGGGCACATCTGTGCCCAACAAAGCATTTCCAGAGGCTGGGGGAGGCTACTCCTCCCCTGCCTTCACACCATTTTCCAAAGGGAGAGGGTGTCACACCTCTCTCAGAGGAAGTTCTTTGTTCTGCCATCCTGGGCCAGGCCTGGCTGGACCCCAGGAGGGCAGCTGCCTGTTCTGAGGGGTTGGCAGGCAGCAGCAGCTGCAGTGAAACCCCAGGAAGGGCAGTCTGGCAGTACCAGGGTCTGTGCTACAGACCACTGGGATCATGGAATTTGTACCAACAATGCCAGGATGGCATAGAGGGGGCAATTCCATGATCATAGACATGTTACATGGCCATATTCGGAGTTACCATGGTGAAGCTACATAAAGGTAGTGACCTATATGTAGTGCACACGTGTAATGGTGTCCCCGCACTCACAAAGTTCAGTGAATTGGCTCTGAACAATGTGGGGGCACCTTGGCTAGTGCCAGGGTGCCCTCACACTAAGTAACTTTGCACCTACCTTTACCAGGTAAGGTTAGACAATAGGTGACTTATAAGTTACTTAAGTGCAGTGTAAAATGGCTGTGAAATAACGTGGACATTATTTCACTCAGGCTGCAGTGGCAGGCCTGTGTAAGAATTGTCAGAGCTCCCTATGGTGGCAAAAGAATGCTGCAGCCCATAGGGATCTCCTGGAACCCCAATACCCTGGGTACCTCAGTACCATATACTAGGGAATTATAAGGGTGTTCCAGCAAGCCAATGTAAATTGGTAAAAATGGTCACTAGCCTGTTAGTGACAATTTGAAAGTAATGAGAGAGCATAACCACTGAGGTTCTGGTTAGCAGAGCCTCAGTGAGACAGTTAGGCACCACACAGGGAACACATACATGCACACCTATGAGCACTGGGGTCCTGTGTGACAGGGGTCCCAGTGACACATACATATAGGCCACAACCTTATGAGCACTGGGGTCCTGACTAGCAGGATCCAGTGACACATAACAACCATACTGAAAAACATAGTGTTTTCACTATGAGCACTGAGGCCTGGCTATCAGGATCCCAGTGAGACAGTGAAAACAGTGACAAACACCCTGACATACACTCACAAACAGGCCAAAAGTGGGGGTAACAAGGCTAGAAAGAGGCTACCTTCTCACACAACCCCCCCCCAAACGAAGGACAATAAGGCTAACCTTGGCCAGTTGAGACTTTATTGTTTAAGTGGTGATAAGTAGAGAGTAGCTCTGCAATAGACTGGTTACTCCCTTTATCATCCACTATATGGTTACTTCCCTGTGGGGATGTAAACCACCCTGTTTGAAGTTTTTTAGCTAAGCAACAATGTGAAGATGTATTTTCAGAGTTTCTATCAGTAAGTTTTAGTTTAGAGCAGTGGGAATTGTCCACTGAACCTATTTGTAGTGATGGAAATGCCAGACAGGGATGCTGTCTCAGAAAAGCCATAGCTGGGCAAAAACTTTGTCCATATGGCTGGAAGAGAGAACAGGGATGCTGTTTCTCTTGGGTTGGAGCAGGGCAGGGATGCTGTCCTATCAGCTCCACACTAGGGCAGGGATGCTGTCCTAAGTGTTGTGAGGCAGTGCAGAGTTTCTGCACTAAAGTTTCTCTGGGAGGGTTGGAGGGATGCTCCATGTTAACTAAAATGGTGCTCTTTTTCTCACCAATGTTAGTTATCCCACAGAGAGGTACTTCCACCTCAGGGAGTCCAGCTTTGCCAGCTGATGATTCCCTTGGAACAGGTGCCACCCTAGGAGAGGTTTCTCCCACCACAGGAATAGTATCCTGAATGGTAGGGTGGTTAGGGGATACTGTGATACCCTTTTTACCTGTTGATGGAGAGGGATCCTGAGTTTTCAGGCCTTCTCTCCTTTGCTTTTTCATTTCACTTGAAATGAGAGGGAACAATTCCTCAGGGATGCCCAGCATGGCTGCATGGGCATAAAACTCTACATCAGCCCAACCTGAGGCCTCTAGGTCATTACCTAAGAGACAGTCTACAGGTAAGCTAGGTGATACCACCACCTGCTTAGGGCCAGTAACTCCACCCCAACTAAACTGAATTATAGCTAAAGGAAGAAACTTAGTGGAGTTATGGACATCAATAATCTTATACTGTTGTCCAATGATGTGTTGTTCAGGAGGCACTAGGTTTTCAGTCACCAAAGTGAAACTGGCACCTGTGTCCCTGTAGGCCAAGGCCTCAACACCATTTATTGAAACTGTCTGCCTGTACTTATCCATTGTAAGGGGACAAGCAGCCAGTGTGGCAAGGCCAATGCCACTAGGTGTGACAGAAACTGTCTTGGGACTGATTACATCAGTTTCCACTATGGACCCATAAGTGAACCCAACTGCACCCTTTGCTTGACTGTTGCCAGCAGTCCCACCACTAGTACCACTACTGCTAGGGGCACTAGAGCTTGATGTATTAGTGGTGGTAGGCTCAGGGGGTTTACCTGGACAGGACTTATCCCCTGGCCTATGGCCTCTATTTTTACACACAAAGCACCAAGGCTTTTTAATGTGTGCAGGTTGGGAAGAAGAGGAAGAATTTGTTTTATCCCCACCCTCTGAAGAGTGTTTAAGATTTGAAGTGGGATCTTTGGTTTTACCCTTATCCCCATGCTTATCTTGAGATTTTTCACCATCTTTCTTCTTATTGCCATCTTTGTCACCCCCTGTGTGAACTTTTCTGTTCACCCTTGTTCTGACCCATTTGTCTGCCTTCTTTCCCAATTCTTGGGGAGAGGTCAGATCAGAGTCTACCAGGTACTGGTGCAACAAATCAGACACACAATTATTAAGTATATGCTCTCTCAGGATTGTGTTATACAGGCTTTCATAATCAGTAACTTTACTGCCATGTAACCACCCCTCCAAGGCCTTCACTGAATGGTCAATGAAATCAACCCAGTCTTGTGAAGACTCCTTTTTGGTCTCTCTGAACGTTATCCTGTACTGTTCAGTGGTTAAGCCATAACCATCCAGGAGTGCATTCTTAAGAACTTGGAAATTATTAGCATCATTTTCTTTTACAGTAAGGAGCCTATCCCTACCTTTTCCACTAAATGATAGCCATAGGATAGCAGCCCACTGCTTTTGAGGGACATCCTGTACAGCACAGGCCCTCTCAAGTGCAGCAAACCACTTGTTAATGTCATCCCCCTCCTTATAAGGGGGAACTATCTTGTGCAGATTCCTTGAATCATGCTCTTTTGCAGGATGACTATGGGGAATACTGCTGCTGCCACCATGGGTATCTAAACCCAACTTCTGTCTTTCCCTCTCTATTTCTAAAGACTGTCTATCCAAATCCAGCTGTTGCTTCTTGAGCTTCAGTCTGGTTTGTTCCACTCTCAATCTATTGAGCTCCCTTTCTAACAATCTGTCATCAGGGTGGGTGGGAGGGACATTTCTAGATACAGAGGTATGATGGGAATGAACAGAAGGAGACCTGTCCCTTACAGAGGGCACCCTAACAGCTTGTCTAACAGTATAATGTGAGAGCACACCATCAGTATGGTGTGATTCAACCTCTGTACCAACTATGCTAGACTGTCTAGTAATGGGCAGGCTGAGAAGTTTCTTTCCTGAATCTTTTCCTGGGGGAGTCCCTGGATCAGATTGAGAACCATTAGCTACTTTTTCACCAGATTGGGCACTTATGGCCTTATCCTGTACTCTAAGCATGTTAATTAACAGTTCTAAGGAAGGATTCTTCCCTACACTCAAACCTCTCTCTATGCAGAGACTCCTTGCTCCTTTCCAGCTAAGGTGATCATATGCAAGTTTGGACAGTTCAACATTTTGGCCTGTGCCAGACATTTTTAGAGAGAGTTAAAGTGATAGAAAAAGAGAAAAAAGTTTTCAGAATTTTTTGGAAAGACAGATTTTTTTTTTTAAACTTTTAAGAACTTTTTGAAAGTTTAGAAGTACTTTTCAGCACTTAGAAAAGAGTGAAAAGAGGAAATGCAAAACTTTTTGGCTATGTGTTTATACACAGACCTTGTTTTGTATATTTTTCTCTTATGAAAAGTACAATGACAAGAGTGGTAAGTAGTCTCAAGCACTTATCCCACCACTGCACAACCAATGTAGGAGGCTGGACTGGCTTGTAGTGAGTACCAAGGGGTACTTGCACCTTGCACCAGGCCCAGTTATCCCTTATTAGTGTATAGGGTGTCTAGCAGCTTAGGCTGATAGATAATGGTAGCTTAGCAGAGCAGCTTAGGCTGAACTAGGAGACGTGTGAAGCTACCACAGTACCACTTAGTGTCATATGCACAATATCATAAGAAAACACAATACACAGTTATACTAAAAATAAAGGTACTTTATTTTTATGACAATATGCCAAAGTATCTTAGAGTGTACCCTCAGTGAGAGGATATGAAATATACACAAGATATATATACACAATAGCAAAAATATGCAGTATAGTCTTAGAAAACAGTGCAAACAATGTATAGTTACAATAGGATGCAATGGGGAAACATAGGGATAGGGGCAACACAAACCATATACTCCAAAAGTGGAATGCGAACCACGAATGGACCCCAAACCTATGTGACCTTGTAGAGGGTCGCTGGGACTATTAGAAAATAGTGAGAGTTGGAAAAATAACCCTCCCCAAGACCCTGAAAAGTGAGTGCAAAGTGCACTAAAGTTCCCCTAAGGACAAAATAGTCGTGTTAGAGGAATAATGCAGGAAAGACACAAACCAGCAATGCAACAACTGTGGATTTCCAATCTAGGGTACCTGTGGAACAAGGGGACCAAGTCCAAAAGTCACAAGCACGTCGGAGATGGGCAGATGCCCAGGAAATGCCAGCTGCGGGTGCAAAGAAGCTTCAACTGGACAGAAGAAGCTGAGGTTTCTGCAGGAACGAAAAAGGCTAGAGACTTCCCCTTTGGTGGACGGATCCCTCTCGCCGTGGAGAGTCGTGCAGAAGTGTTTTCCCGCCGGAAGGACGCCAACAAGCCTTGCTACATGCAAATCGTAAGTTTGGCGTTTTTGGACGCTGCTGGGGCCCAGGAGGGACCAGGAGGTCGCAAATTGGACCTGAAGAGAGAGGGGACGTCAAGCAAGACAAAGAGCCCTCACTGAAGCAGGTAGCACCCGGAGAAGTGCCAGAAACAGGCACTACAAGGATGCGTGAAACGGTGCTCGCCGAAGTTGCACAAAGGAGTCCCACGTCGCCGGAGACCAACTTAGAAAGTCGTGCAATGCAGGTTAGAGTGCCGTGGACCCAGGCTTGGCTGTGCACAAAGGATTTCTGCCGGAAGTGCACAGGGGCCGGAGTAGCTGCAAAGTCGCGGTTCCCAGCAATGCAGCCCAGCGAGGTGAGGCAAGGACTTACCTCCACCAAACTTGGGCTGAAGAGTCACTGGACTGTGGGGGTCACTTGGACAGAGTCGCTGGATTCGAGGGACCTCGCTCGTCGTGCTGAGAGGAGACCCAAGGGACCGGTAATGCAGCTTTTTGGTGCCTGCGGTTGCAGGGGGAAGATTCCGTCGACCCACGGGAGATTTCTTCGGAGCTTCTGGTGCAGAGAGGAGGCAGACTACCCCCACAGCATGCACAAGCAGGAAAACAGTCGAGAAGGCGGCAGGATCAGCGTTACAGAGTTGCAGTAGTCGTCTTTGCTACTATGTTGCAGGTTTGCAGGCTTCCAGCGCGGTCAGCGGTCGTTTCCTTATCAGAAGGTGAAGAGAGAGATGCAGAGGAACTCGGCTGAGCTCATGCATTCGTTATCTAAAGTTTCCCCAGAGACAGAGACCCTAAATAGCCAGAAAAGAGGGTTTGGCTACCTAGGAGAGAGGAAAGGCTACTAACACCTGAAGGAGCCTATCAGCAGGAGTCTCTGACGTCACCTGGTGGCACTGGCCACTCAGAGCAGTCCAGTGTGCCAGCAGCACCTCTGTTTCCAAGATGGCAGAGGTCTGGAGCACACTGGAGGAGCTCTGGACACCTCCCAGGGGAGGTGCAGGTCAGGGGAGTGGTCACTCCCCTTTCCTTTGTCCAGTTTCGCGCCAGAGCAGGGCTAAGGGGTCCCCTGAACCGGTGTAGACTGGCTTATGCAGAATTGGGCACCTCTGTGCCCAACAAAGCATTTCCAGAGGCTGGGGGAGGCTATTCCTCCCCTGCCTTCACACCATTTTCCAAAGGGAGAGGGTGTCACACCCTCTCTCAGAGGAAGTTCTTTGTTCTGCCATCCTGGGCCAGGCCTGGCTGGACCCCAGGAGGGCAGCTGCCTGTCTGAGGGGTTGGCAGCAGCAGCAGCTGCAGAGAAACCCCAGGAAGGGCAGTCTGGCAGTACCAGGGTCTGTGCTACAGACCACTGGGATCATGGAATTGTACCAATAATGCCAGGATGGCATAGAGGGGGCAATTCCATGATCATAGACATGTTACATGGCCATATTCGGAGTTACCATGGTGAAGCTACATATAGGTAGTGACCAATATGTAGTGCACGCGTGTAATGGTGTCCCCGCACTCACAAAGTTCAGTGAATTGGCTCTGAACAATGTGGGGGCACCTTGGCTAGTGCCAGGGTGCCCTCACACTAAGTAACTTTGCACCTAACCTTTACCAGGTAAAGGTTAGACATATAGGTGACTTATAAGTTACTTAAGTGCAGTGTAAAATGGCTGTGAAATAACGTGGACATTATTTCACTCAGGCTGCAGTGGCAGGCCTGTGTAAGAATTGTCAGAGCTCCCTATGGGTGGCAAAAGAAATGCTGCAGCCCATAGGGATCTCCTGGAACCCCAATACCCTGGGTACCTCAGTACCATATACTAGGGAATTATAAGGGTGTTCCAGCAAGCCAATGTAAATTGGTAAAAATGGTCACTAGCCTGTTAGTGACAATTTGAAAGTAATGAGAGAGCATAACCACTGAGGTTCTGGTTAGCAGAGCCTCAGTGAGACAGTTAGGCACCACACAGGGAACACATACATGCACACCTATGAGCACTGGGGTCCTGTGTGACAGGGTCCCAGTGACACATACATATAGGCCACAACCTTATGAGCACTGGGGTCCTGACTAGCAGGATCCCAGTGACACATAACAACCATACTGAAAACATAGTGTTTTCACTATGAGCACTGAGGCCTGGCTATCAGGATCCCAGTGAGACAGTGAAAACAGTGACAAACACCCTGACATACACTCACAAACAGGCCAAAAGTGGGGGTAACAAGGCTAGAAAGAGGCTACCTTCTCACACAACCCCCCCCCAAACGAAGGACAATAAGGCTAACCTTGGCCAGTTGAGACTTTATTGTTTAAGTGGTGATAAGTAGAGAGTAGCTCTGCAATAGACTGGTTACTCCCTTTATCATCCACTATATGGTTACTTCCCTGTGGGGATGTAAACCACCCTGTTTGAAGTTTTTTAGCTAAGCAACAATGTGAAGATGTATTTTCAGAGTTTCTATCAGTAAGTTTTAGTTTAGAGCAGTGGGAATTGTCCACTGAACCTATTTGTAGTGATGGAAATGCCAGACAGGGATGCTGTCTCAGAAAAGCCATAGCTGGGCAAAAACTTTGTCCATATGGCTGGAAGAGAGAACAGGGATGCTGTTTCTCTTGGGTTGGAGCAGGGCAGGGATGCTGTCCTATCAGCTCCACACTAGGGCAGGGATGCTGTCCTAAGTGTTGTGAGGCAGTGCAGAGTTTCTGCACTAAAGTTTCTCTGGGAGGGTTGGAGGGATGCTCCATGTTAACTAAAATGGTGCTCTTTTTCTCACCAATGTTAGTTATCCCACAGAGAGGTACTTCCACCTCAGGGAGTCCAGCTTTGCCAGCTGATGATTCCCTTGGAACAGGTGCCACCCTAGGAGAGGTTTCTCCCACCACAGGAATAGTATCCTGAATGGTAGGGTGGTTAGGGGATACTGTGATACCCTTTTTACCTGTTGATGGAGAGGGATCCTGAGTTTTCAGGCCTTCTCTCCTTTGCTTTTTCATTTCACTTGAAATGAGAGGGAACAATTCCTCAGGGATGCCCAGCATGGCTGCATGGGCATAAAACTCTACATCAGCCCAACCTGAGGCCTCTAGGTCATTACCTAAGAGACAGTCTACAGGTAAGCTAGGTGATACCACCACCTGCTTAGGGCCAGTAACTCCACCCCAACTAAACTGAATTATAGCTAAAGGAAGAAACTTAGTGGAGTTATGGACATCAATAATCTTATACTGTTGTCCAATGATGTGTTGTTCAGGAGGCACTAGGTTTTCAGTCACCAAAGTGAAACTGGCACCTGTGTCCCTGTAGGCCAAGGCCTCAACACCATTTATTGAAACTGTCTGCCTGTACTTATCCATTGTAAGGGGACAAGCAGCCAGTGTGGCAAGGCCAATGCCACTAGGTGTGACAGAAACTGTCTTGGGACTGATTACATCAGTTTCCACTATGGACCCATAAGTGAACCCAACTACACCCTTTGCTTGACTGTTGCCAGCAGTCCCACCACTAGTACCACTACTGCTAGGGGCACTAGAGCTTGATGTATTAGTGGTGGTAGGCTCAGGGGGTTTACCTGGACAGGACTTATCCCCTGGCCTATGGCCTCTATTTTTACACACAAAGCACCAAGGCTTTTTAATGTGTGCAGGTTGGGAAGAAGAGGAAGAATTTGTTTTATCCCCACCCTCTGAAGAGTGTTTAAGATTTGAAGTGGGATCTTTGGTTTTACCCTTATCCCCATGCTTATCTTGAGATTTTTCACCATCTTTCTTCTTATTGCCATCTTTGTCACCCCCTGTATGAACTTTTCTGTTCACCCTTGTTCTGACCCATTTGTCTGCCTTCTTTCCCAATTCTTGGGGAGAGGTCAGATCAGAGTCTACCAGGTACTGGTGCAACAAATCAGACACACAATTATTAAGTATATGCTCTCTCAGGATTGTGTTATACAGGCTTTCATAATCAGTAACTTTACTGCCATGTAACCACCCCTCCAAGGCCTTCACTGAATGGTCAATGAAATCAACCCAGTCTTGTGAAGACTCCTTTTTGGTCTCTCTGAACTTTATCCTGTACTGTTCAGTGGTTAAGCCATAACCATCCAGGAGTGCATTCTTAAGAACTTGGAAATTATTAGCATCATTTTCTTTTACAGTAAGGAGCCTATCCCTACCTTTTCCACTAAATGATAGCCATAGGATAGCAGCCCACTGCTTTTGAGGGACATCCTGTACAGCACAGGCCCTCTCAAGTGCAGCAAACCACTTGTTAATGTCATCCCCCTCCTTATAAGGGGGAACTATCTTGTGCAGATTCCTTGAATCATGCTCTTTTGCAGGATGACTATGGGGAATACTGCTGCTGCCACCATGGGTATCTAAACCCAACTTCTGACTTTCCCTCTCTATTTCTAAAGACTGTCTATCCAAATCCAGCTGTTGCTTCTTGAGCTTCAGTCTGGTTTGTTCCACTCTCAATCTATTGAGCTCCCTTTCTAACAATCTGTCATCAGGGTGGGTGGGAGGGACATTTCTAGATACAGAGGTATGATGGGAATGAACAGAAGGAGACCTGTCCCTTACAGAGGGCACCCTAACAGCTTGGCTAACAGTATAATGTGAGAGCACACCATCAGTATGGTGTGATTCAACCTCTGTACCAACTATGCTAGACTGTCTAGTAATGGGCAGGCTGAGAAGTTTCTTTCCTGAATCTTTTCCTGGGGGAGTCCCTGGATCAGATTGAGAACCATTAGCTACTTTTTCACCAGATTGGGCACTTATGGCCTTATCCTGTACTCTAAGCATGTTAATTAACAGTTCTAAGGAAGGATTCTTCCCTACACTCAAACCTCTCTCTATGCAGAGACTCCTTGCTCCTTTCCAGCTAAGGTGATCATATGCAAGTTTGGACAGTTCAACATTTTGGCCTGTGCCAGACATTTTTAGAGAGAGTTAAAGTGATAGAAAAAGAGAAAAACGTTTTCAGAATTTTTTGGAAAGACAGATTTTTTTAAAAAAACTTTTAAGAACTTTTTGAAAGTTTAGAAGTACTTTTCAGCACTTAGAAAAGAGTGAAAAGAGGAAATGCAAAACTTTTTGGCTATGTGTTTATACACTGACCTTGTTTTGTATATTTTTCTCTTATGAAAAGTACAATGACAAGAGTGGTAAGTAGTCTCAAGCACTTATCCCACCACTGCACAACCAATGTAGGAGGCTGGACTGGCTTGTAGTGAGTACCAAGGGGTACTTGCACCTTGCACCAGGCCCAGTTATCCCTTATTAGTGTATAGGGTGTCTAGCAGCTTAGGCTGATAGATAATGGTAGCTTAGCAGAGCAGCTTAGGCTGAACTAGGAGACGTGTGAAGCTACCACAGTACCACTTAGTGTCATATGCACAATATCATAAGAAAACACAATACACAGTTATACTAAAAATAAAGGTACTTTATTTTTATGACAATATGCCAAAGTATCTTAGAGTGTACCCTCAGTGAGAGGATATGAAATATACACAAGATATATATACACAATAGCAAAAATATGCAGTATAGTCTTAGAAAACAGTGCAAACAATGTATAGTTACAATAGGATGCAATGGGGAAACATAGGGATAGGGGCAACACAAACCATATACTCCAAAAGTGGAATGCGAACCACGAATGGACCCCAAACCTATGTGACCTTGTAGAGGGTCGCTGGGACTATTAGAAAATAGTGAGAGTTGGAAAAATAACCCTCCCCAAGACCCTGAAAAGTGAGTGCAAAGTGCACTAAAGTTCCCCTAAGGACAAAATAGTCGTGTTAGAGGAATAATGCAGGAAAGACACAAACCAGCAATGCAACAACTGTGGATTTCCAATCTAGGGTACCTGTGGAACAAGGGGACCAAGTCCAAAAGTCACAAGCACGTCGGAGATGGGCAGATGCCCAGGAAATGCCAGCTGCGGGTGCAAAGAAGCTTCAACTGGACAGAAGAAGCTGAGGTTTCTGCAGGAACGAAAAAGGCTAGAGACTTCCCCTTTGGTGGACGGATCCCTCTCGCCGTGGAGAGTCGTGCAGAAGTGTTTTCCCGCCGGAAGGACGCCAACAAGCCTTGCTACATGCAAATCGTAAGTTTGGCGTTTTTGGACGCTGCTGGGGCCCAGGAGGGACCAGGAGGTCGCAAATTGGACCTGAAGAGAGAGGGGACGTCAAGCAAGACAAAGAGCCCTCACTGAAGCAGGTAGCACCCGGAGAAGTGCCAGAAACAGGCACTACAAGGATGCGTGAAACGGTGCTCGCCGAAGTTGCACAAAGGAGTCCCACGTCGCCGGAGACCAACTTAGAAAGTCGTGCAATGCAGGTTAGAGTGCCGTGGACCCAGGCTTGGCTGTGCACAAAGGATTTCTGCCGGAAGTGCACAGGGGCCGGAGTAGCTGCAAAGTCGCGGTTCCCAGCAATGCAGCCCAGCGAGGTGAGGCAAGGACTTACCTCCACCAAACTTGGGCTGAAGAGTCACTGGACTGTGGGGGTCACTTGGACAGAGTCGCTGGATTCGAGGGACCTCGCTCGTCGTGCTGAGAGGAGACCCAATGGACCGGTAATGCAGCTTTTTGGTGCCTGCGGTTGCAGGGGGAAGATTCCGTCGACCCACGGGAGATTTCTTCGGAGCTTCTGGTGCAGAGAGGAGGCAGACTACCCCCACAGCATGCACAAGCAGGAAAACAGTCGAGAAGGCGGCAGGATCAGCGTTACAGAGTTGCAGTAGTCGTCTTTGCTACTATGTTGCAGGTTTGCAGGCTTCCAGCGCGGTCAGCGGTCGTTTCCTTATCAGAAGGTGAAGAGAGAGATGCAGAGGAACTCGGCTGAGCTCATGCATTCGTTATCTAAAGTTTCCCCAGAGACAGAGACCCTAAATAGCCAGAAAAGAGGGTTTGGCTACCTAGGAGAGAGGAAAGGCTACTAACACCTGAAGGAGCCTATCAGCAGGAGTCTCTGACGTCACCTGGTGGCACTGGCCACTCAGAGCAGTCCAGTGTGCCAGCAGCACCTCTGTTTCCAAGATGGCAGAGGTCTGGAGCACACTGGAGGAGCTCTGGACACCTCCCAGGGGAGGTGCAGGTCAGGGGAGTGGTCACTCCCCTTTCCTTTGTCCAGTTTCGCGCCAGAGCAGGGGCTAAGGGGTCCCTGAACCGGTGTAGACTGGCTTATGCAGAATTGGGCACATCTGTGCCCAACAAAGCATTTCCAGAGGCTGGGGGAGGCTACTCCTCCCCTGCCTTCACACCATTTTCCAAAGGGAGAGGGTGTCACACCCTCTCTCAGAGGAAGTTCTTTGTTCTGCCATCCTGGGCCAGGCCTGGCTGGACCCCAGGAGGGCAGCTGCCTGTCTGAGGGGTTGGCAGCAGCAGCAGCTGCAGTGAAACCCCAGGAAGGGCAGTCTGGCAGTACCAGGGTCTGTGCTACAGACCACTGGGATCATGGAATTGTACCAACAATGCCAGGATGGCATAGAGGGGGCAATTCCATGATCATAGACATGTTACATGGCCATATTCGGAGTTACCATGGTGAAGCTACATATAGGTAGTGACCTATATGTAGTGCACACGTGTAATGGTGTCCCCGCACTCACAAAGTTCAGTGAATTGGCTCTGAACAATGTGGGGGCACCTTGGCTAGTGCCAGGGTGCCCTCACACTAAGTAACTTTGCACCTAACCTTTACCAGGTAAAGGTTAGACATATAGGTGACTTATAAGTTACTTAAGTGCAGTGTAAAATGGCTGTGAAATAACGTGGACATTATTTCACTCAGGCTGCAGTGGCAGGCCTGTGTAAGAATTGTCAGAGCTCCCTATGGGTGGCAAAAGAAATGCTGCAGCCCATAGGGATCTCCTGGAACCCCAATACCCTGGGTACCTCAGTACCATATACTAGGGAATTATAAGGGTGTTCCAGCAAGCCAATGTAAATTGGTAAAAATGGTCACTAGCCTGTTAGTGACAATTTGAAAGTAATGAGAGAGCATAACCACTGAGGTTCTGGTTAGCAGAGCCTCAGTGAGACAGTTAGGCACCACACAGGGAACACATACATGCACACCTATGAGCACTGGGGTCCTGTGTGACAGGGTCCCAGTGACAC
Organism: Pleurodeles waltl; assembly: GCF_031143425.1. Lineage (NCBI taxonomy): Eukaryota > Metazoa > Chordata > Amphibia > Caudata > Salamandridae > Pleurodeles > Pleurodeles waltl. The sequence goes on from NC_090447.1 coordinate 651,143,047, forward strand.
ATACATATAGGCCACAACCTTATGAGCACTGGGGTCCTGACTAGCAGGATCCCAGTGACACATAACAACCATACTGAAAACATAGTGTTTTCACTATGAGCACTGAGGCCTGGCTATCAGGATCCCAGTGAGACAGTGAAAACAGTGACAAACACCCTGACATACACTCACAAACAGGCCAAAAGTGGGGGTAACAAGGCTAGAAAGAGGCTACCTTCTCACACAACCCCCCCCCCAAACGAAGGACAATAAGGCTAACCTTGGCCAGTTGAGACTTTATTGTTTAAGTGGTGATAAGTAGAGAGTAGCTCTGCAATAGACTGGTTACTCCCTTTATCATCCACTATATGGTTACTTCACTGTGGGGATGTAAACCACCCTGTTTGAAGTTTTTTAGCTAAGCAACAATGTGAAGATGTATTTTCAGAGTTTCTATCAGTAAGTTTTAGTTTAGAGCAGTGGGAATTGTCCACTGAACCTATTTGTAGTGATGGAAATGCCAGACAGGGATGCTGTCTCAGAAAAGCCATAGCTGGGCAAAAACTTTGTCCATATGGCTGGAAGAGAGAACAGGGATGCTGTTTCTCTTGGGTTGGAGCAGGGCAGGGATGCTGTCCTATCAGCTCCACACTAGGGCAGGGATGCTGTCCTAAGTGTTGTGAGGCAGTGCAGAGTTTCTGCACTAAAGTTTCTCTGGGAGGGTTGGAGGGATGCTCCATGTTAACTAAAATGGTGCTCTTTTTCTCACCAATGTTAGTTATCCCACAGAGAGGTACTTCCACCTCAGGGAGTCCAGCTTTGCCAGCTGATGATTCCCTTGGAACAGGTGCCACCCTAGGAGAGGTTTCTCCCACCACAGGAATAGTATCCTGAATGGTAGGGTGGTTAGGGGATACTGTGATACCCTTTTTACCTGTTGATGGAGAGGGATCCTGAGTTTTCAGGCCTTCTCTCCTTTGCTTTTTCATTTCACTTGAAATGAGAGGGAACAATTCCTCAGGGATGCCCAGCATGGCTGCATGGGCATAAAACTCTACATCAGCCCAACCTGAGGCCTCTAGGTCATTACCTAAGAGACAGTCTACAGGTAAGCTAGGTGATACCACCACCTGCTTAGGGCCAGTAACTCCACCCCAACTAAACTGAATTATAGCTAAAGGAAGAAACTTAGTGGAGTTATGGACATCAATAATCTTATACTGTTGTCCAATGATGTGTTGTTCAGGAGGCACTAGGTTTTCAGTCACCAAAGTGAAACTGGCACCTGTGTCCCTGTAGGCCAAGGCCTCAACACCATTTATTGAAACTGTCTGCCTGTACTTATCCATTGTAAGGGGACAAGCAGCCAGTGTGGCAAGGCCAATGCCACTAGGTGTGACAGAAACTGTCTTGGGACTGATTACATCAGTTTCCACTATGGACCCATAAGTGAACCCAACTGCACCCTTTGCTTGACTGTTGCCAGCAGTCCCACCACTAGTACCACTACTGCTAGGGGCACTAGAGCTTGATGTATTAGTGGTGGTAGGCTCAGGGGGTTTACCTGGACAGGACTTATCCCCTGGCCTATGGCCTCTATTTTTACACACAAAGCACCAAGGCTTTTTAATGTGTGCAGGTTGGGAAGAAGAGGAAGAATTTGTTTTATCCCCACCCTCTGAAGAGTGTTTAAGATTTGAAGTGGGATCTTTGGTTTTACCCTTATCCCCATGCTTATCTTGAGATTTTTCACCATCTTTCTTCTTATTGCCATCTTTGTCACCCCCTGTGTGAACTTTTCTGTTCACCCTTGTTCTGACCCATTTGTCTGCCTTCTTTCCCAATTCTTGGGGAGAGGTCAGATCAGAGTCTACCAGGTACTGGTGCAACAAATCAGACACACAATTATTAAGTATATGCTCTCTCAGGATTGTGTTATACAGGCTTTCATAATCAGTAACTTTACTGCCATGTAACCACCCCTCCAAGGCCTTCACTGAATGGTCAATGAAATCAACCCAGTCTTGTGAAGACTCCTTTTTGGTCTCTCTGAACTTTATCCTGTACTGTTCAGTGGTTAAGCCATAACCATCCAGGAGTGCATTCTTAAGAACTTGGAAATTATTAGCATCATTTTCTTTTACAGTAAGGAGCCTATCCCTACCTTTTCCACTAAATGATAGCCATAGGATAGCAGCCCACTGCTTTTGAGGGACATCCTGTACAGCACAGGCCCTCTCAAGTGCAGCAAACCACTTGTTAATGTCATCCCCCTCCTTATAAGGGGGAACTATCTTGTGCAGATTCCTTGAATCATGCTCTTTTGCAGGATGACTATGGGGAATACTGCTGCTGCCACCATGGGTATCTAAACCCAACTTCTGTCTTTCCCTCTCTATTTCTAAAGACTGTCTATCCAAATCCAGCTGTTGCTTCTTGAGCTTCAGTCTGGTTTGTTCCACTCTCAATCTATTGAGCTCCCTTTCTAACAATCTGTCATCAGGGTGGGTGGGAGGGACATTTCTAGATACAGAGGTATGATGGGAATGAACAGAAGGAGACCTGTCCCTTACAGAGGGCACCCTAACAGCTTGTCTAACAGTATAATGTGAGAGCACACCATCAGTATGGTGTGATTCAACCTCTGTACCAACTATGCTAGACTGTCTAGTAATGGGCAGGCTGAGAAGTTTCTTTCCTGAATCTTTTCCTGGGGGAGTCCCTGGATCAGATTGAGAACCATTAGCTACTTTTTCACCAGATTGGGCACTTATGGCCTTATCCTGTACTCTAAGCATGTTAATTAACAGTTCTAAGGAAGGATTCTTCCCTACACTCAAACCTCTCTCTATGCAGACTCCTTGCTCCTTTCCAGCTAAGGTGATCATATGCAAGTTTGGACAGTTCAACATTTTGGCCTGTGCCAGACATTTTTAGAGAGAGTTAAAGTGATAGAAAAAGAGAAAAAAGTTTTCAGAATTTTTTGGAAAGACAGATTTTTTTTTTAAAACTTTTAAGAACTTTTTGAAAGTTTAGAAGTACTTTTCAGCACTTAGAAAAGAGTGAAAAGAGGAAATGCAAAACTTTTTGGCTATGTGTTTATACACAGACCTTGTTTTGTATATTTTTCTCTTATGAAAAGTACAATGACAAGAGTGGTAAGTAGTCTCAAGCACTTATCCCACCACTGCACAACCAATGTAGGAGGCTGGACTGGCTTGTAGTGAGTACCAAGGGGTACTTGCACCTTGCACCAGGCCCAGTTATCCCTTATTAGTGTATAGGGTGTCTAGCAGCTTAGGCTGATAGATAATGGTAGCTTAGCAGAGCAGCTTAGGCTGAACTAGGAGACGTGTGAAGCTACCACAGTACCACTTAGTGTCATATGCACAATATCATAAGAAAACACAATACACAGTTATACTAAAAATAAAGGTACTTTATTTTTATGACAATATGCCAAAGTATCTTAGAGTGTACCCTCAGTGAGAGGATATGAAATATACACAAGATATATATACACAATAGCAAAAGTATGCAGTATAGTCTTAGAAAACAGTGCAAACAATGTATAGTTACAATAGGATGCAATGGGGAAACATAGGGATAGGGGCAACACAAACCATATACTCCAAAAGTGGAATGCGAACCACGAATGGACCCCAAACCTATGTGACCTTGTAGAGGGTCGCTGGGACTATTAGAAAATAGTGAGAGTTGGAAAAATAACCCTCCCCAAGACCCTGAAAAGTGAGTGCAAAGTGCACTAAAGTTCCCCTAAGGACAAAATAGTCGTGTTAGAGGAATAATGCAGGAAAGACACAAACCAGCAATGCAACAACTGTGGATTTCCAATCTAGGGTACCTGTGGAACAAGGGGACCAAGTCCAAAAGTCACAAGCACGTCGGAGATGGGCAGATGCCCAGGAAATGCCAGCTGCGGGTGCAAAGAAGCTTCAACTGGACAGAAGAAGCTGAGGTTTCTGCAGGAACGAAAAAGGCTAGAGACTTCCCCTTTGGTGGACGGATCCCTCTCGCCGTGGAGAGTCGTGCAGAAGTGTTTTCCCGCCGGAAGGACGCCAACAAGCCTTGCTACATGCAAATCGTAAGTTTGGCGTTTTTGGACGCTGCTGGGGCCCAGGAGGGACCAGGAGGTCGCAAATTGGACCTGAAGAGAGAGGGGACGTCAAGCAAGACAAAGAGCCCTCACTGAAGCAGGTAGCACCCGGAGAAGTGCCAGAAACAGGCACTACAAGGATGCGTGAAATGGTGCTCGCCGAAGTTGCACAAAGGAGTCCCACGTCGCCGGAGACCAACTTAGAAAGTCGTGCAATGCAGGTTAGAGTGCCGTGGACCCAGGCTTGGCTGTGCACAAAGGATTTCTGCCGGAAGTGCACAGGGGCCGGAGTAGCTGCAAAGTCGCGGTTCCCAGCAATGCAGCCCAGCGAGGTGAGGCAAGGACTTACCTCCACCAAACTTGGGCTGAAGAGTCACTGGACTGTGGGGGTCACTTGGACAGAGTCGCTGGATTCGAGGGACCTCGCTCGTCGTGCTGAGAGGAGACCCAAGGGACCGGTAATGCAGCTTTTTGGTGCCTGCGGTTGCAGGGGGAAGATTCCGTCGACCCACGGGAGATTTCTTCGGAGCTTCTGGTGCAGAGAGGAGGCAGACTACCCCCACAGCATGCACAAGCAGGAAAACAGTCGAGAAGGCGGCAGGATCAGCGTTACAGAGTTGCAGTAGTCGTCTTTGCTACTATGTTGCAGGTTTGCAGGCTTCCAGCGCGGTCAGCGGTCGTTTCCTTATCAGAAGGTGAAGAGAGAGATGCAGAGGAACTCGGCTGAGCTCATGCATTCGT